>NW_017537678.1:114837-123593 GCF_001853355.1 Bactrocera latifrons
CGCCACGTAGCGAAAAGAAGAAACGACTGGCGCGCTGTTGTTAACTCGGCTATAATCGCGTAAGCGGTGTCTACGCCAATCAAGAAGAAGAAGAAATCATATAGATGGTGGTAGTAGAATTATAGTATTATCTATGTATGTATCAGACTTAGTAAAGTGTGGACGGGTCCTCACCGCACTTTTCTTGGAATTAAAAAATAATAGCAAAATTTTCCGCAAATGCCGAGGATTCGGCTCAAAAAGTGACATTTTCAGTTGAGAATTAGTTTGAGATGCAAACAGATCTCGACAAATATTTTGTTGGGTTAATGTTGACACAAATGTCCAAGATCGATATAAAACGATTTAATCAACCAGTGCTTGACCCTAGAGACATCTATTGGAAAACAGCGGAAGCAAAGTTGTATACCTTATACAACGATGGATCTATAATTGATATAATAATCTGGAATCAGGTTTTTATTTCATCATTTATTCCTTGTATACATTCAAAGTTTACTTACCAATAAGTAAGGAAGGGCGTAACCAAAGATTTTTTATTCTAGAACTTGTAAGGAACAAGGGTGGCGATTTTGTAAATATATGTACATATAACTCACACACTGGTGATGGCCTCTATGTGGTTTAAAGTTATGCTTTTTCGTAGAAATCACTCCCAATGAAAAAGAAACAACAGTCTCAGATGAAAGACCTCACTTTTGGTGATGACCAAAGAAAAGGTGTCGCTGCCCAGCTGATTGATGTCCTCGTACAATACGGTGACGAGTTGTTATATTTGCTATTACGGCCGTATAAAAGTGCGCATATTTCATGTGAAGTTAGGGGTGGAAGAAAGACGCAGTCGTCGAGTCTTGGCATTCACCCCTGCGGATGAGCGTTTAGTCACAACTCTCATCAGAGTAAATCTTTTCAACATAACACTGATTTGCGCCCACGCACCGATACAAGAGAGGGACGACATGATCCAGGGTGCCTTCTACGAGCGGCTGGAGCGCGCTTATGATGACTGTACTCGCCACAATATAAAAATTGTACTTGGCGATTTCAACGCCAAGATGAAAAATGAAGGCATTTTTAGTTTAAGAGTTGGACAATTCAGCCTCCATGACGATACATCCCCAAGGGGACTTTGCAGGGTCCCAACCTATGCTTATCTGGAATACTAAATTCAAGCACAAGAAAATACATCAAGCTTGGAAAGTTACAAAAACAAATCGGTCATGTTTTGATGGATGAGCGACATGTCTTCAGTGTCCTTGACCAAACAACGAGTCGGACCAATATCTTGTTGTAGCGAAGATCCACGCCCGTGTCTGTATAGCAAATCACACCCGTCATTGTCATGTCGCTGTGGATAGAAAGCGGACAGCCTGCCTTGCAATGTTGCAATCCACCACAACACAAGTCGGATAGATATCGAGAGTTGAAGAGCGAAGATAGGCGCATATGCAGACAAAAAAGACAGAGACCGAAATAGCTTGAGAAGCTGGCCGACAGGAGTAATGCTCGAAATTTCTACGAAAAGATGCCGCCGCTAACGTAGCATACTGAAGTTATGGAAGGAACACTTCTCCAGGCTGTTGAACGGCAGTGAAAGTGTAACATCTGGAGATGACGAACCCGATTCCCCAATCAATGACACTGGAAAAGATGTTGCACTGCACGACTATTGTGAGATTTTAATAGCAATAACTACCTAAAGAACACTATTTATATTCCTCTGCATTACGCCTCTATTACTTTATGTAATTTGTGGGAGTAATGCAGAAGAGTATTTGTTTGGATTAAACAATTTACTTACATTCATGTTATCATATATAATATCATATATAAATTTTTTTTTTTATAAAATGATAATTCAGTCCCTTTCGAACCTGAAAGCAACCAGCAGGAAAATTCCTGGTTTATTGATTACTATAGCTGTAGTATAGGCCTTAAAAGTGGAGTATCTACCCCCTCCAGGAGGGCCTAAGGGGGGTGGGACATGTCGAACCTTTACCGCCTTTTAGCGTAAGCGACAAAAACCAAACTTTACAGGAGAAGGTTTTTTTTAAATACTTTTAACCATTAATGTGGTAGTAATTTAAAATTTCTCATACATTAATGCTTTTCATACATTTACATATATAATTGAAAAATAAAATAAAATTAGTAAGTATTTATGCTATTTATGGCGCTTACATTTTTTTTGCTGTTCCAATCTAAGGTTATTTTGRCGTTTGCGATAAAAATATCTATTAAAGTAACTAAGTCTAAGGAACTGTATTTGGTAAATAAATTCGTATTTTTGAAGGTTTTTAATGAAATAGTCATAATTATAACTGAAAAATATATTTATTTATATAAAATATTTGAAATATTTGTTAAACTTATGCTATGTATATACAAAATAAAGTTTTTCTTTTACTTAACAAAACGTATTATTCCATCATAGTTGTTAAACAAAATATTATGTGTAAATGAAACATATTTATATTAAAAACTCGTAATCAGATGTACTAGGTACTTATATAAAATGAAGTAATTTGTTTTTAATGCTCCTTATCAGAATCATCATCATCCGTTTCAGCTAAAGCATCGCGTATGGTTCCATCATGCCTCATATTTAAATATTCTTGATGGTATCTGTTTGGTATTCTATTTTTGTTGCATAGCTCTTGTAAATCTTTGTATTTAGCAGCTGAAATTTTGAGCTCTTCAACGTATAAAGATGGGGGTCCTTTTTGGACAGTAGCTCTGTTTGCTCTCGATCTACTGATGGAATCCATATTAATTTCGTAATTGTCACTATCTTCCAAAAAGCCGTATTTAAATCTAACAATTGGATTGTTATTATTAAATTGAACAACCCTTAATAATTTAAAATTAATTTTTAATTTAGCTGGTAATAAAGCATGTGAAAAGGACTTCCAATCCATGAAGTATTCATACTTTAAAACATTTACAATGTAGCTTTTAGGATTATATCTAGCATTAGTAATAATAGTTGGCCACTCAGAAGGAGCCCATAATGTTTTATTACGAACAAAACTTTCAACAGTACTGTGAATAGAGTCCACAGGCATCATGGTGTGCCCAGGTAAAAGATAAGTTATCTTTACTTTTGTAATTTTTATTGCGGTTTTCAAGAAATGAATTAACATTGATATCATCGCATGGTTTCGATTTTTCCCAGCACAGCTATCAGAATATAAATTATCAACGCTATGGGTACCGTTTTGCTCTAACATATTCAAATACTTAAAAAGAACTGTAACTATTTCATTACATCCCCTTTTCCCTTGGGATTCGCCCCAAACGTAAGAATATCCATCCCTTGTGCCAGTTTCATATATACTTTCATTATAGAATGCATATTTTCTCGAGTAATATAAAGTCACCACTCAGTGGTTTCTTCAAAATTATTTCTGTCCTCAGGTGATAAATTTTTGCACTTCTCAAGTGGAATCCAATATTAAAATTTGTTTTGAAAATATTACGAAATACTCTTTTTGATAATACTGATGATTCAAGATTCTTTTCTTTCAAGTGATCAACATAAAGTGTATACAAAAACGATATGTTTTGAAATTCTTCAGGTAAATATACTTTAGTGCTTTTACTGCGGCAATAGTGCGATGGAACAGCAGGCAACATCTCAATGAACAATTTTAACTGTGCCACTTTTACTTCATCAGATTTATTATGAGGACGAAGATTTTTTCTGATGGTATATCTTAAAGACATTTGAGATATATTTAGGGTCTTCAGCAAAAATTGTTGGCATACTTTAATATTCTGTCTATTGTAGCTTATAAAATATTCGTATGATCTTTTGCGAACATTACTACTAGCTCTTTTTCTACCAATCGGTCTTTCTTTCACACATGATAGCAGGAAATCTTTTTGCCTTTTATCACAACCTAATCCCCAATAATTTTCTAAAATATTAATCCGATCATCTTCAGGAAATTTATTTGCACATGAGTTACCACATCTTTTATTCATACTTTGATTTGGATTAGGTTGCACAGATTTTCCCACAGCAGCATTATGATTTTTTTTTTTTTTTTTTTTGATAAAAGGCGTTTCGGTAAAGGTTTTATTTTCCTGTATCCTCTTTTACCAAAACTCGTTTCTTCCATTTTTTGAGCTGACTCAATTTCATCTGAATCACTGGAAGATGTTATGTCTACATATGACACTTTGTTTTGGTTATCTGAATCCACTAAAGTATAAGAATTATCATTATCAGAATCACTGTAGTAATGCAGAGGAATAGTTGTCTTATGCAACTCCGAAGACGCAGATCTGATAAACAGCATGCATCAGCTTCTTTACAGAAAACGGTCGGATAGAAGCATTCCCAACGATTTGATTTTATGCGTGCTCTGCGCCAATTGGAGATTCCTAGCAATTCTCCACTGGATCATTCCAACGGAGTCTAGGTCTTTCTCTTCCTCTACTTCCCCGGCGGGTACCACGGCACTTTACTTTCAGAGCTGGAGTGTTTTCATCCATTCGGACAACATGAAAAAATTATAAGACACATCTGAAACAGTGATGAAGAAATGAAAGAAACCTCAGTACGACGTCACTTTCTTACTCTATATATGTAAATAAAAATGAGTCGCCAACATGTATGTACCTATGTACGCTCATAACTTTCATACGACTGAACCAAATTTGATAATTCTTTAATGTGGCCGCTGAGGTTCAAGGATGGTTTTTACGGCAAGAAAATTTCGAATAATTTCCGGGAAACCCCTAAAAACGGCCCTTTTCCCATACAGACGAACGAATGTTTGTTTGTTAGTAACGCGAAGAGAACGGCTGCACCAATCTTGATGAAATGTTCAGAGGTTATTCGTTGTGGATCAGGGAAGGTTTATAAATAAAAACACATTGTAGTTTTCATGAGAAAAAGCCAGAAAACTGGATAGTTCCAAAAAAATAACTCTTTTCCATACACATTTTTTTTTTTAATTTTTGTTTGTTTGTTTTTCAATATTTTGATTTGTGAATTATTTGAATCGTTCAATTTCGGTCGCTTGCTTTTTCATTTTTATTATTATTATTGAAAATTATTCACTGAAAACTTTACATATGTGTGTTTCACGCAAAGTGATCAATTGCAGATTGAATTTATTACGAAGTCACGAAGGGGTCGCCTTAATATGGGACGGCGTTTTTTTTTTTTTGCGAGCAACGTATGGCAGCCCAAGGCAAGGCAAGGCACTCCCAGGATGCGATGACATACGTGCGGAATTATGGATCACGGTCAATCAACAATCGATCGTCAGATGATATAGCACAATTTTTCAAACAACAGTTACGATATTTGAAGGTGCTGTTGGATGCTAGATGTAGTCTATTGAGTGGCAAAAGAGAGGTCTCTTCTCTTTGGATGGTGGTTACACCAGATCAAATTGATGAAATCATTTTTGCGGAAATTCCTGATGCAGAGAAAGATCCAGTATTATTCGAAGTGGTGAATACCAATATTATTCATGGACCTTTCGAACATTACAATCCCTTTTCGGTTTGTATGGCTGACAATAAATGCAAGAAACACTATCCACGTGCTTTTCTTTCGGAAACGCAAACTAGAAATGATGGACTCCATCCACTCTATCGGCGCAACTCACCAGACGATAGTGGCAGAACATTCAGCATTTAATTTAGAAGAATGAATACCGAAGTTGACAACTCATGGATCGCACTATAATACGTTTGTAATCGATCAAATACGTTTTTAAGTACGTCACTAAAGGAAGCAACATGGTAGTTTTTGGTCTTGAACGAGATGAGATCAGCAAGTAGCAAATGGTCGATACGTGAACTGCAATAAAGCGCTTTGTAGGCTATTTACTTTTGCAATTCATGAACAGTTAATTTGGAGAATGGCCAAAGAGTGTATTTCAACCCAAGGAATACAGTACAGCCAGTAGAAACACCGCCAGCAACAAAATTAACATATACGAGCTTTTGTCCAACTTTCTTCAGTGACCCGTTTGCGAGAACATTGCTCTTTACGGAAATGCCTTGATATTATACATGGAATGCATCGTCGGAGAAATAGACGCAGAAAGCGCAGCCAACCAGTAGATTGGCATCCAGGTGTGCTATCAACTAATGCATTAGGACGAGTTTCCACAATCCACCCATACAATGACGATGGTTTCTACCTTCGATTAATGTTCGCGGTTCAACTTCATTTGAGTCATTGCGAACTGTGAATGGTACGGTGTGTGCAAGTTTTGGAGAAATAAGYCAGCGAACAAAAATAACATTGCCAAAGACATTTTACATCGTCTTCGCTAAAAATTGGAAATGGGTCAATTCCGGTTAATACTTCCGGTGGTTTGATATCAATTCCATTCGCCGTTTATCAATTCACGAAAGATGAAATCATCACGAATGTTTATCCGAACATTGGCCAAATTATCGTAACTACGATTCCTTAAGAGCACGCGCGATGTTAGCTGCCAAAAATATCGATGTTGTTGACTCAAACTGGAAGATTCAAAATTAAATTCCGGGAGACTTGCGCTCATACAAATCGATCGATCGTCTTGACCAGTGTTTCCCAAAGTGGGCGATAACGCCCCCTTGTGGGCGCCGCATTTATCAAGGGGGGCGGTAAGAGACCCAGAAAGAAAATGGGGGCGTTGTGTAGAGGCCTGGGTATTATTTGTAATTTTATTTAGCTAGGAGGCCTCTTAGACAGCGACTACATGAGCTCTCGACTCTCAACAACAACTTGTGAACATCAACTAATATGAATTAAAAGATTGCTCAGACTCGGTTCTATATTTCTCTCCGCGTAGTTCATATACATATCTGTCCTATTTTATTGAATATAGAAAAAATTAAAATCATGTCAATCGGTCGCTCCGTTTCATAACGTGGCATCTCGACAGGATAGAATTTATAGAATACTAACTGTCAAACGTATTGCTATTGCCATTGCCAAATCTGAATGTGGGCATTTGCTATCATAATATATAGGTAGGTTCGAGCTGATGTAGCGCATGCCTTGAGCTCTTGAAAAATTTATTTTATCACTTGCGAAATTTTTTCACAAATGTATTTCTGGGAAAAATAATACGAAAAGGATAAATATCCTTATCCTTTTCTTACAAATGTATTTCTATAAAAAATAAGAATTCATATTTTTGGACTACTATATAATAATTGTGCTTAAGCATTCCTACATAAGCAATGTAATATTTATTCTATATTCATTTGTGGTTTTGCGCGCAATAGATGAGTATTACTTACGCCTCCTTTACAGTACTACCGAAGTTAAACGTATTTCTCAAAGCAAAACAATGTCGGAAGTAAAAAAGAAGAGAGGGCAATAGTGTGAATATATTAAATTCGGATTCACTGAAAACCCCACAAACCTATCCCCGCCTTTGTGTCTTCTAGACTGCAAGATCATTTGAATAAAATGCATCCAGATAAGAGAGACAAGAATGTAGCATATTTTCAAGACCTAGAGAAGAAGCATAATACTCAGCCAAGTGTAGCAAAACTATTTTCGGCGGCTGCTAAGCAAGATGACGATGGACTTCGAGCTTCGTACAATATCTCTTTGTTAATGGCTCAAAAAGGCAAACCACATAACATCACAGAAGAATTAATATTGCCAGCTTCATAAACCGGCCGCAGATACTATCCGAAAAATTTCTTTGAGTAATAATTCTGTGCAAAGACAAATTGATGAAATGGCTGAAAACATTGAAGAATCATTGTGCGATCACCTGAGGACAAGCCAATTCTCAATTCAGCTCGATGAGTCCACTTTACCAACTAATGAAGCATTGTTGTTGTCTTACGTAAGGTTTATTAAAGATGAGAAAATATGCGAAGAACTATTATTTGCTAGAAATTTAGAGACCGATACAAAAGGCGAAACCATATTCAATATACATATGCATTGAAAAAGTTTTGCGATAAGAAAGAGATTCCTTTGAAAAATATTATTTCAATTGCTACGGATGGCGCTCCGGCTATGATAGGGTGCCATAAAGGCTTAATAGCACACTTAAAAAATAAAATTCCAGATGTCCTTGGTGTACATTGCGTTATTCATAGACAACATTTAGTTGCTAGGAACTTAAGTGAAAAACTATTTCAATCACTGCAATATGTCATCAAAGCAGTCAATAAAATCCGCAACAGCTCTTTGAATGATAGATTATTTCTTCAGCTTTGTGTTACTAATGACGAGGATTTCAATCGTTTGTTGTTTCATACTGAAGTTCAAGAGGCAATTGTCGACTCGATTCTACAACCTGTTTGACTCTGTTATACAATTCTTGGAAGCTAAAGATAAGAAACTGAAGACAAGCTCATAACATCAAAGAATGATATATCTTACATGTCAGACCCGTATAAATTGTTCAACGACATGAATATCCAACTGCAAGGCGATAAACTAAATTTAATTACCGTCATATTTTTGTGAACGTGGATTTAGTGCTGTGGCAACACTGCTTACTAAAAATAGAAATAACAAACTTATTAAACAGCATCAGATTCGTCCTTCACATTAGTTTTTATATCGTCCGATTATTTTAGTTTCATTTATAACAAAAGATTCTCTGTTTTAATACTATACAGTAGTGTTTCAATAATCATCCTTATTGGCAGGTGGAGCCCGTAAGAGTTAACTTGAGACCTAAACGCCGTTGAATATTACCTACTGCGCTCAGGTTTCAAGTTGCTGGTTATAGTAAAAGTTTCGTTTAGAATTCTCCGTTAATATA
>NW_017537678.1:123598-275620 GCF_001853355.1 Bactrocera latifrons
CACAATAATTACTTTGCAGTTATAGTGGTTTTTAATTAAGTGAAAAAATGGGGGCGCTAAAAAATATTTATTCTCAAAGTGGGCGATAGACAAAATAAGTTTGGGAACCACTGGTCTTGACAATAAAGACGACGCCGTGAATTATCCAGTGGAATTTCTAAATTCTTTGGAGAGGCATGGTATGCCACCGCATCATTTGCGTCTCAAAGTTGGATCTGTCGTTATTATGTTTCGCAATCTTCATGCACCGAAAATGTGTAATGGAATCCGACTGATTGTGACGCACCTGTCGAATACAAGTGGACAAAATGTTTCATTCGACGAATTCCTTTGAGTTCCAATGATTTGCCATTCAGTTCAAACATATTCCACTTCCAGTGAAAATTGCATTTGAGGTGACGATAAACAGGACACAAGTTGGTTTGCCAAGTTTGAAAGAACTATGTTTTTCACACGGTCAGATATATAGTACGTGGCGTGCTCACGAGTTTGAAAACCATCTTTTCTGCACACCAAAACAGAAACCAAAAAATGTGGTTTATCAAGCAACGATACATTGAAATGATAAATTCAACTTTCTTTTCAATTGAAAACACATAATTTCACGCAGGACAACGGCTGCGGGATCAGCTAGTATCTAATGTATAAGCTCTAATATGAAGAAACAAGTCAAATAAGCGCAGTCTTCTTTGATAATTTCGGGAAACCCCTAAAAACAGCCCTTTTCAGAGTCACTCTTCCCTATTGGCAAAAAATTTGGCTGGTCGGTGTTTGCATGCTTTTCTTGATTTTTTTTACCAGAAAAATCATTCGTCTTTAGCTGGAAGTGCTAACTATAAAGCGGATACCTAACAAGCGTCCTACTAAGCTCCAGAAGCTTCTGGTGAGTTACTATCGATGTTTATGAAAATTTGGTAATTTGTGGACAATTGCTTCTTACTGATGATCCGATTGTTACCCATCCGAATTACGGGTTTAGCCTCAAAGAAGCAGTACATAGTCTATGTCCAACCCCATAACAAAACCTTATTAGCTGTAATCCTTGCTTGGTCACCGGTTTTTTTTTTTTTTTTTTTTTTTTTTTTTTTTTTTTTTTTTTTTTTTTTTTTTTTTTTTTTTTTTTTTTTTTTTTTTTTTTTTTTTTTNTTTTTTTTTTTTTTTTTTTTTTTTTTTTTTTTTTTTTTTTTTTTTTTTTTTTTTTTTTTTTTTTTTTTTTTTTTTTTTTTTTGACGACAGACTCTTACGCTTGTCGCTGTCATAAAAGACATATTTTTTCCCATCCGCTTCGGAAAGTCTTCAGTTTTGATTGCGATTTAGCAACGATTCACTGACGGAAAATCGACCTATAAGGTGGTTTTTGGTTACCTAGAACATTTACTTTCTTTTCGATTTATTTAAATGCTTTCAAACGATTTTTTATGTAATGTTTAGTAGTAATCGGAATCGACGATTTCCATTACTTCATCAACATTTGCGATAATTAAGACTTTATGCGTGTAAAAGTACCGGAACAGAATCTAGGAACCCACAGTTGGCTGTTCCAGTATCAGGGCCACGAACTTTTTGCACATTTTGAGCAGCCTGGGCTACCTCTTCAACTCAATGGAGGATAACTGTAAAATATAGTGTATGTACATAAAATAATTGATTTCACTTTACTACGTCTTATAAAAATATTTTCCCGTAGTGCTCAGGCGGTCTAAAACAATCATTGAGAAATAGCCACGAAAAGGTACGTTAGGTGGTTGCCTCGACCTTTACCAGACGAGCGTCTTCTAAATAACCACAATTGGCTTCGAGCCATCTGCAAGCGCTTGATACTCATGCTCCGAACCGCTTGGTGCCCAAGTTGGCCAATATTTGAATGCTTAAAAGCAAATGCAAACATCGAACGAATGCACAACAAATACCGAAGCATAAAAAACCGGAGTCGAATTGAAAAATAGCAAACTACTAAATAATGCAATAACAACAACAATAGGGATGAACTCATAAAGTATTTGTGTTTTTGTTGCCCTCGAGCCGAGCATTTCAAGTGTAGCCTTTTGCAAATAAAAGGAAATGGGCGGAGATAAGAACGTGCGTCGCACTGGGTCAGTCGTTGGTACCGTTAGCGCCACACTTTGCTGGCAAATCTTGGCTACGAGGTTAATGGCAAAAATGACAAAAACGGAAATGAAAGAAAATAGTGACAAAAACAAAACGAAAGAAAACAAACCAACGCTCAGCCAACCACGCTGTGGCAACGAGCATTAAATATGGGAGCAATGACATTGCGGGGCACTACATACATCGCGCTAACCCCTCGCCGCACTCGGCCAGTCACCGGTCGGGTCGACAGTGCAGTCCTTCATTCCACGCCGATGCACCACCCTTTCGCAAATTGTAAACACTCACTGGCTTACGTACTTTTATGTGTAGCGCATGTGCTTATGCGACTGGTTTCTTGTACCCAGCCGGTGGCGAAATGCGCTGTAACACGTTTCCAGCACAGCACTTAGGCACACACAGCAAGTGCCTAGGCTGCGGGCTATGTTGCGCAACAAATGCAAAATCAATACTTCTAAGTCGTGGCACGCATTCACAGCCGCAGGCGGGCCTTCGACTCACTGCTGAAGTGCCACGTCACAGCGTGAAATGTGAAAGGTGCAGCCGCGCCGCTGATGGAGAGTTGCACGTCACGTTTCACATGTTCGCTGCCACTCGCCCCTCGCCCCCCTGCTGCATGCAACTCATTTATGACCGCTAAAATGCACAGCACACTCCATCGCTTTTATAATGAAAGTTATATGCGTGCATGCGTCGATGACTTTTTTCGCTTGTTCACCAACTAGAAGCTTAGTTTGTGTGTGTAGCATACATTTTGGCGCAATGGAAATTGTTTTGCATAAACAAGTTATTTGCATGGCATATTTATTTTTATAACAGCGTCGCTCGTAAATAAGGAAATTTCTGAAGACCGCAGGTGAATTGTCGTCACCACTGTGTGAGTGTGTGTATTTGTTATGTGCCGTTGCGTGTGAAAAGCGCCTAAAAGCAGATTTCATTATATACATTGTATGCAAATATTTTACATGCTCTGCATGCATCCTTGCTAACGAGTCTTTACCGCTTTGTTTATAAGATTTTCGCATTATACTGTGTAAAATGGCAAAGATACAATTTTGATGGACGTAGATTTATGGCGCTTATTAATAATCTTATAACCCATACGGCGTGGAGGCATGTAATTATAGGTACTTCAAAATATATAATTTTATTAATAAAAATATACCAAGGACTAGGCTGAGGTGTAGCCTTTCAGAATAATGAATGTTCGGGTTTCGGACGCGGCTAAGTCTGAAAAACTGAGTAAAACATTGTGGTTGAGGGAGATACATAAAGTTTTGGTACATACTTTCATGGTTTTTGCTTAGTTTAAAGTGAGCGCCAGAAAATGCTTGACTCCTAGCGCCCACATTTATATAATCATTCGGAAGCCATTATGCTTCCTGGTGATTCACAATTCTTCATGCATGCTACACATGCCGCTAATTCTACCCTTTCTAGTTTCTGAATTTTAAAACCCCCACCAAGACAACAGTTCTCTACTTGCTTAAGGAAGAACTGGTTTGGTTTGCTCATTATTTTCAATGTTGTGTTTCATCCATAATTTGTAATATTTCAATAATTTAATGCTTTAGTCTAGTGAAGGAGCTGAGGAAACTTGGAAAACTGTCTTTTTTGAGAAGATTCCTCACATTGATAATACTGACGTTAGCAATTACATACCGATTACTTATTGTATTTTACCGAATCTGATTACCTTTATTTATTTCGTGTTCCTACCTTCTTAGTAAGCTCTACCTCCTTTCATTCAGGACCTCCCCACTGATTTATTTTTCCATCTAACGTACTTCACAAAAGTAAAAGGACAAAATTATCGTAGTCTCTATTTCTATCATTCTTCCTTCTTAATGAGCCAGACGAATACCAAATTTATCTTAAACGAAAGCTGTTCTGGCCAACTTTAGTAAGACATAAGTATTCAGAGATGTTAAGTTTCTCTAACAGAATAATGGTATATTAACTTTCCCCTCCTGCTAAGTATGTATGTTAACCCCTTAAAAGTTAACAATCTGTAGGAAATTTTAAACAACATGTCTGATGAGATTGGTTTGATCAAACAAAAATTGTGTTTTTTCTTTGGAGTTATTATTTTGGAGTTAATTAGGTCTGGCTTGGTATCAGTATATTTATATAATCCAATGCAGGTGAAATCAATCTTATTTTAAATAAGAAGGAAACCTCTTTCGTGTTGAATGTAGCTACCGAATAGGAGCTTGGCTTCTTCAAATTCTTACCCTCTAGCGAAGAGAAAAACGACTGGCGTATGACTGTAAACACAACTAAGGCAGTTAGAGCTTCGATCAAGGAGAGAAAAGACCTCATTTGACAAGGCTACATGTACAAAGTTTAATAATATTTTCACTTAAACAGTTTGCACACATTCCTTAAGAGCTGTCCAGTGTTCTCAAACTCAAAGCTTTAAAAGCTATAATATAAGTATGAAAATTATATTTCATGGGTATAATGAGCTACAGTCATGCTTCTGGTTAAGCAGTTACAGTCTCAGAGCTACACTCAATTGCTACGCCGCACATGCTGGAAACGTGAGCACTTCCCCGCCTCTGTAGCCTCGGGTGAAAACCCCCACTGATGACGACCATGACAAAAACATTAGGGATAACGATTTAAGGGGATGCCCTTGGAATGTCCGTCCGCTGCCCAGCTGGTTGATGTCCTGTTAAAAGTAAAGGCTAACATCACTGCCGTAAAAGAAAAGCTGTGGACGGGACATTGCGGGAAATGCGGAGGTCCTAGTTATATTTATATATATATACGTCCCCGTAGAAGAGAATTAGGATATGAACAAATGGATATGCCTTTTATGAGCGGCTAGGGGTCGCTTATGTCGACTACCCCGCAACGATGTAAAAATTCTGCTTAGCGATTTTAACGCCAGGTTGGGTAAAAATCTCGGCAAGTGGCTAAAGCGACCTCGCAGGTGCTCGAAATATGTTCGTCTGTAGTACTAGATTCAAGATCGATAATGTCTTGATAGATGGAAGACATGTCTAAAGCGTCTTTAACGTGCTCACGATACGAGGACCTAACATCGATTCGGACCATTGTAGTAGCGACAGCAACACAAGGAAGGTCAATAAGCTACAATCTCAACTGACAGCTGAACGGGTTTCTACTCGACGTGCACTCTTGAGAGCTCTCATCAGCAACTTATAAGGGAACTGTGGGACGGCATTTCAAGCTTAACACGTATAGCTGCAACCGAAATCATTAGTTTTCGGAAAGGTCAAAAGAACAAATGGTACGATGAGGACTATCTACGTTACCGCAATTGACCCGGCTTTTTCCGGCCAAGAGCTGTATTTTTGGATTTCTAACTCTGTTTGGATCGGTAAGTTTTAGATTAAGTTTGCCATCACTAGTACTCCTTGCAGCCGGATTGATCCATAACCTCCTAACTCGTACTGGCATTGAGTTCAACCCAGTCGCGGAGGAATTTCTGTAATGCGTCTGGTGTCAGGTGTAATAATTTCAATAGATGGAGTCATCTTAAGACCTGCTCAGACTGGAAGTGAAACACGAGTTACGAGGCTCCATGCTGCCAACGCACTACTGCCACCTTAGCCTCCCATTCTGATCAATCTTCCGTCTAACCTTCATCGCGCTCCAATCCTCATGCGAGAAGCACTCGGCCACATTCTTCGCAAAGTCTGTTGCGTGTGTCAGACGATCACACACACACAATGGACGATCCTCGTAGCATTGGACTTGTCAACCACGCCACGCTACTTGAGGACATTGAAAAATCTACGTTCTCAAAAGGGTTGAAGAGAAGAGCTATGAACTATTTGAGGGTTCGACAATCATCCCTACTGTTTCGAGGTAAAAATTTTGTATTGAGAAGAATTAAAGAGGGATTCCGCAGGTTGGCGTCCTCCTTCCTTAATTGTTTATAACATATATTTATACTTGGGGAATATGCTTACTACATGCCATAATTTTTGGCGTAAACTCTAATACAGTGCGATCAATTGGCAGAAAACTTTTTTTAACTTTTTCCAAATTAATAGAAAGATGTGCGCTGAAAGTCAAAAAAATGAGTGCCCAGTATAAGAAGGGTATAAGGTTCCAAATGGACTATTAAAAGCTGCAATGTATTTGAGTATGAGTTGGACAGAGAGAAACTTTAAGAGAAAGATATCACGTGACATCTAAAAGTGAGGACAAAGCTATTATTCTCCTTTTTGGAAATAAATCATTGCTCATTCAAAGAAAAGCTTAAATTATTGTACATCTCTAAATACAATACGGGACAGACTTTTGAGATATAGGATCAAACGCAATAGTACTGTAAGCAAACCCCACCACACAGAAAAACATCAACCGCAATTGAAGCAATGTAATATTTACAAACGAGTAGTATTTTGTATTGTTCAACCCCTTAAATGGATAAGAAACGGACAACCATTTATTCTGCTAATGGATTAGAGATTTTGAAGTGCTTCAAAGAAAACCTGAAAATCGTTAATGTATAAAAAGGGTTGACTGAAGACGGCTAAAATGCTGTACGGCAAAAATAATCATGATTGGATACTTGAAGAAGACTTTGATCCGAAACATACTAGCAGACTTAGGGCTCAATGGAAACAAGAAAACCATTTTGTTACTTTAAATTGGCTACAATCAAACGGTGTCAATCCAATAGTCAATTTTTTACCTGTATTGAAAAAAATATCAGGAATACATTTAACGTCAACAAAAGATTTCATCCGACTACTATAAAAGAGCACGCGAAGGATTGAATCAAGCATTGAATAAACGTCAACTATAAGAGTACAATATAAATATTTTCTACAATTACAACATTTTTCCCAACAAACGCAAGTTAAACTATAGAACACAAAAACTTATTTTGCTGAATTATCAAACCTACTTTACATAGTCCACTGTTATGGCGCACAACTAGAGGCGTTTAAACGTTATATATGGATTTCCGTATCCTCAAAACCGGAAATTGTAGAATTATTTATTGAATAATGGCATTTAGATGGAGCGCATGTGAATGAAACAACTATAAATATTTCACAAATATCCTTTTAGCATTTTATGCTTTCATACGGGGTCTAATTATCCGTTATAAATTTTAGGATTATAAGAAACTAAAATAAATTTTTAAATACTGAGAATAGCAACAAATTCGAGCATGCAAAATTATGGTGGAATTATTCGTCAATTTTGTTGGGATATTTATAGAAAAGCCCCATAAACTTATTTAGGACACCAACCATCTTCAGATAGTCCAACCTATAAATTCCCGCTCTATTGTGAACTAATTAGCCTTGCTTTTAGCTATAAATCCGTCGTTTAATGGGAATACTCTAAGCGAAACAATCTCATTCGAAAACTTCCACCACCAAAATACTTGCACTTATAATATAGGGAAATTCAGCAACCATTAAAATCATCCCCGAATTTCACAAAGGCACTGTTTGCCTATACGTATAAGATATTGCGTCAAAGCTTTAAGCGCTTTCAAGCAAAGCTTTTTAAAATGTTCGCTAACGGCTAACGGGAAATTAAGATATTTATAATAAAATTAAACTATTTTAATTTTATGTATTCATATTTCAATCCGTTGTATTTAGAAATAACACAAAAGTTATTCTACTCTAAAAAAGTCCACAAAATCGAAATCGTATGAATGCGATATTCGATATTAGGTGATATCATGAAACGTTATAAAGACATCTAGTGCAAAACTTTACAGAATACAAGCTTAAGTCATTATATTGGGTATATGGGAGCTACAGATGTGAATATAAATGTATTAAGTATTAAATCGGTTTAAGCAATGGGCATCTGACATTCATAAAAAATCTATATTGCATAAGTAGAATTTACCGACGGATGCGGATGTTTTGTCTATGACATACCAAATTTTAAGTGACTTAAGTTGTATTGATTCGACGAAAACTAACAATAAGGCATTATGTGTGTTAATTTAGTAATATTTTTAAAATGAAGAGGTTTATGAATATTGTGGATTCCTAAATTCAGTGCAAGTCATATGAAAAAAATTGCATAAGAAGACATTAAAAACACACAGTATGAATTTTAAAATTGAACTAATCAAGGCAGCTGAGCTTAAAGATATCAAAAGAATGTGTTGGAAATATTCTTCACGAAAATTTTGCTACGCGAAAGCTCTACGAAAAGCGGCTGCCGGACGAGTTCACAGTTAAACGATTCAATTTATTCAATTTAATTGGTGTAAAGTTTGCATGTGCTTCGACTTCGGCGTTTGCCATGTTCTCCGCCCTTCCTCGATCATTTTTCAGCCTATTAATTACTTCGACATGAACTCGTTTTTCTTTTGAAATTTCACTTTATTCATATTTCTATTAACTTACAATGTATCTTCCCGCATATTCATATTATAATTACCACCGATCGATAAACAATATTCATAGCTTTTGCTTATCAAAAAAGTCACAAAACATTTCACATTGCCATTTCGTGTTACGACTTATAAATTTAAACAAAATCACGATAACATACGAGTACGTACAACAAATATACATATTTCACGAACAATGATAACAGTTGCCATTTTTGTTTTTGTTTTTGCATTTGCATTTGCTATATATGTACTTGTATGAAACTATATAGTTTTTATAATTTCTTCTTGTCTTTTGATTTTAGGGATACTTTTTAGGAGCTGCCAAAGACTATAGAGCTGCTACAGGATAACCAAGTCTAGGTTTCTTTAAAAAAATAGCGATGAATATTATAAAATAATTATATGAAAAGAAAAAGTGATAAAAAAGAAATAGGTAACTGAAATAATTTGAAATTTGTGACAAGACAAGGCTTAATTTTACATAAGACTAACAGTGGGTTTGATATGCGGAGCTTCAGTGCCCAGTGTGTGACGTCTCGAAACAAATACTCGACCCGCTCAAAAATCAGTTAAATCCAGACAAAGCTCAGCCTTCTTTCAACAAATTACTTGTTTTCTCATGTATAGGGTTTTCTAAGAAAATCTCAACTGCTTGTAACAAATATTCTTAAATAACTGTAACCTTTCAGTACTTGAAACTAGAATAGACAAGATTCGCTCAAATCTAGTGAAGAATTGCTTAGCTTCATTATTAGCTGAATCGAGCAACTTCATGACAAACAGAATTGGGATGAAGAATGTCATCAATATATCCATAAGACAAACATAACCATCTCGGATCTCTTTTCTTCTGTTATTCTTACGAATTACCTGGATCCTTAAAAAGTCGCCTCGTCAGAATTGAGTCAGCCACAAATCGCTTTGACGATAAATGAAGATTTTATTATTCTATGAGAGGGATCGGAAATAGATAGTTTTCAAATGTACTCTACGATTTTCTTAGTGACGTGAGAATCTCAGAAAGTCTTCAGTGATCAATTAAAAGATCAGTAATAAATATTAATATTTTCGTTAGTATTGCATAATTTGGAAACCCAGCGCAGTAAATCTCCTTAACAACGCATCACAAAAAAAAAACATTTAATATTGAGAATAAGGCACAAAACGGAAAATGTAAGCAACGGAAACTGCAAATTTCAAATAATAGAATTCAAAAAATTTGGTTTTAGTTACTATGACGCAGTTTTCGGCAAATCCGATTGCTATACCTTCAAGTCGGTTCTTTTATTTTAGTTATTTCCCTTTTATTTTTAAATCTTATGTATGTAGTTATGTATGCACATATTAAAAATATATCTCATGTCATTTTAAGAATTTAGATTTCTATCAGCCCTTTTGGTTACGCTGGAAAAACATAGTAATACGCCTAAAAGTATTCGTCACACTGTCTTTTAATATATTATATTTACTTAAGTACCAACTGCCCTTTAGATTTTTGAGTTAAACGCGTTTTATAAGTGTTTTGGTTTTAGTTTTTAGTTTCTAGCACATATCCACTGAATTGCACGCGATTTACGGGTTTCGTAATACTTCAATTTTCATATATTATTTATAACTGAGTATAAGTTAGGGTGATTTTTAGGAGTACATAAAAACAAACAAGCAAGTCTTTGAAATACGAGCGCACATAGTCGAGTTAAAAAATCGGCGCTTAAAAGTAAGCAACCTTGTAGCCTACCTATAGGTGCGGAATTTTACTCGCACTTGGCGCTTAAAAGTTGACCTCGGCTTTAGCTTATTGTTACTGCGAAAAAATATTAAAATCGGTTAAATTTACGTGGCCTACCTTTAGGCGCAAATTCTTACTCGAATGTGTTTTTTTTACTTCAGTTACTTGGAATCATCAGTATCTAAGTATGAACGTTTTTATGTATATAAGCTAATTATCAGTATGAGTATATTATTTTATGTTTGCTATGAGTATGACATGCCGTTAGCAGCAAGTACTATGAGTAAAATGTATTATCTCTTTTTTAAAACCTTTTTCCGCTTATTGTTGGTAACAACTTTGTTTCATGCTTTGGGTTCTGTGAAATAAAATGGGTGTAGTTCTGTAATTCGTTTATGTCAGAATTCTAGTTTCACATTATAAACACGACCACCACCATCTCAGTCAAGCACACATAGCGAGGTCTATGTACATAAAAAGAAAACTTAACACACCCACAAATTGTTCGACCTGAATACAAACACTTAATGCAGCTATTTACAATACTTCATAAACCACAGCAAATTTGTCAAATATTATAGCGATCTTGCAGCTCTAAAACGCCTTTCAAGCCATTTTAAATACTTTTGGTCTTTACTAAAACACCTTTCAGTCTCGCTCCACAATCATGTTAAAACCCGCCACACAAACCGTTTAAATCTGTTGCATCAGCTCTATTGGCGTTTGGGGATCTGTGGTGCTTATGCTCGTCTCGCCAGTCAAGTCGCCCAGAGCCGCCGTTGAGACTGTGCTTACAACGGCGGAGACTACATTGTCGATGGTGCCCGCTACCGAACTCAAAATCGCCGCCGCTGTGGAGGTCACCAAGGCGGTAGTCGGCGTTATTAACGTGGGCAACAGCGGCGCCACCGTTGTGCTGGTTGTGGACACAGCTGCCGCTGCTGTTGTGGTCGCCAAAGCGGTTGTGCTCGCTTCGGTGGTCGGTAATAATGTGGAAACTGTTGTGGTAAACAGCGCCGCAGCAACGGCTGTCGTGTTCAAAATGGGTGCAGCGGTGCTTGACGTGCTAGTAGTGCTGATTAGTTGCGCATGCGCGCCGGTTGGGTCTAACATTGAGGCCGGTGCGTACGGGTAGGTCGGACAAGGATTGGTGAGCTGTGCACCCAGCATGGATTCAAAGACATAACCGATGAGTGAACCAGTCGTTAAGCCGACATTATACGAAAGTGTCATCATGTTGCCGGTCACTTCTTTAAGTGTGCCGGGTACTTTGGCTGGCGCCAGCATCATTGGAAGACTGCCAGCGAGACCGTTACTAACGCCCAAACCGATTGTGAAAATAAAAGCGGCTGTCTCGCCAGAAATGACAGGTTGATGACGCGGCGCACAGCACAAGAGCAATAACGGCACCAAAACGATGCGTAAACCAGACATTAATATTAACTGACGTCGTGACCATGGATATGGCAGAGCAGCCAGCAGTTTTCCAATCACGTCCGCCGTATTGAAGGTAAACATAAGCAGCACTGGCAGCCATGTGCCGAGACTGCATGAAATAATCTCCGATTCGATGCCAGGATATAGCGAGAGTGTGACGCAGTAGGCCAGCGCGATGCACACCATGTATGGATAGATCGCTTGGGCGACGGTCCAACGTGAGACAAAGCCATTTTTCAGATCGCTCAGCTTGCCGGGCGTACAAGTACCGGGCGTCAGTACGTGCTCTACCTTGAAAGCCACTGTGGTCGGCGTAGTGGGCTCTTGCGGAGTGCTTGGCATATCCGGCAAACTATTGAGTCCCTCTATTACACTTTCACCAGCCGTTGGATTGGAAAGCTCATAAACGGGATTGCTGAAGCTCAGTGCGCCTGTTGTGCTATTTGTCGCATTTGCCGGCGGCGAAGTGGGCTCCAGCGTTAATACACCGTATTTGGCAATGGGCGTGTCACCGTCGAGGTCATTTTGCTGTAAGATTGAATAATACAGAAATTGAGTGGGTGAGTTAACTAAATTTAAAACAAAGTACAAACCAGTCGATCTTCATCAGGCCGGAGTACAATCTTTGCACACGCCTTCATATGGTACCGTACAAACGGTGAATTAATAGTGAATAAATGCATTGCGTAACTGAGTAGCACATACAGTGTCGAAGTGAGAAAGAAGATCACCGTTGATAGTCGGTCATTTTGTATTAACATCTTTGTGACCACACGATTGGAAGATACCAAAAATCCTGCAATACTCTCTCCAGCCATTACCGCTTGGGTATACTGCTTCGGTAACATGCTAGCAAAACCATAGAAGCTAGATTGTTGGACTGTGGATGAAATAATAATGATTATACATGACTTAGGGTTTCGAAATATGATTTCGTTCAAAATATTTAATAAATATGGAGAATCAAGGTTAAAAAATATAAAAGCATAATACGATTTTACAGAACTGAATTTTAGAACTTCTGAGCTCTACAAATCTATAAAAAGATCCGCACCACAACTCTCTTGGGAAGGTAAACATAAGATTACCTAGAGTTCACTCGTTTTTCAAAGTTTAGTAATGATCAATTTAAATTTCGTCATCATTGAGATGGGATGGAGCCATCTATAGAAGTTCACTCAAATGAGAAAAGTTTTCTGAGCGCCATTTACTCGGAAGTGGCCAGAAACGATTCTTTTACATATAGCACAAGCAGCTCATGACTTTCTACCTTAGACCAAGTATCCTCAGGATAGCAAAAAAACATCTGTTTGAAGGCGAGCTAAAGTGAGAAGGCGAAACAGCTCTCCCGAGGGCATAAGGAAGAGAAAGTAGCCCGAGGTATTGGTGCCCACGGTGTTAACGTAAAAAACTTCGGGATTCAAATTTCAATTTGCGAATCGCTGCTGAATAGCAAAACCATTCCACAAAAAAAAATCTACGGTCCAATATATTCAGAAATTTTAATAAATTTGTATAAAACATAACAAACTTACTTTATTCAACGACTTAGCATTTTTAGCTTAAACTTTGCACCCTCCCGTCCACTCCACCTACCTGTGCAGCCGATGGCCACCAAAGACACAGCAGCCAAGTTCACTGAGTACGCCGTATTGGCGGCGAACATATGAAATGCAACCTCACAGACGGCCACAAAGATGAGTGTGGTAAAGGACACCACGTAGCCGAAAAGAATACGCACGCGAAATGGCGCCAGCGATAGAAAAACGTTATTGAGTAGAACAGTGGCAAAGGCGACAATTATATACGTCATGGACATGTCCAATGCCACGGAGCGCCCGGGGAAGCGTGCCTGCCAGTAGTCGGCAGCGATGATAAAACTGCAATAAAAGAATTAAAGGAAATTAGACATGACTTGGAGCTGGAGAATAGACCAAAATAATATTTACACAAAATTAGACCCATACATAAGCCCTTATATACCTATATCCGTATATGTATATCTGGCAGATAGTAATCACAGCTGAAGAATTGTTTATTTTTATTGTTGTGGGATTGCGTGTTTCGGTGTGAATGCCTTTAGTACCGACAAGTGGGTGAAATCAAGGCTCATTATATCTACATACTACGTACACATGTGTGCCTCAACAATCACCTCGCAACGACTTTTTGCATCAGAATAAAGAGAGTTCGAATATACACGTATGAAAGTACTTAATGGCATTATTGTTGCAAGTTCATCGCAACAACACTTGCAGGTAGTAAAATTTCCCAGAGAATATTTAATAACCACAAATAACACGAGCTTGCACTCAGTTAGTCAATCAAGGCGCATGGAATTGTCCGTTACTTAATGAATTGATGAGAATAAGGACTGAGTAATTATGTAAATATTTAATTGCTTTCAACGTAAATACTGTCTGCTATCGTAAGTCTGGGCCACTCTTCTTCACTCCTCTCTTTGGTTCTTCTCCGTAATTCTTATGAGATATAGTTTAAAGGGAATAAACAGAATAAAAATGTTTGTAGTATTACAAATTAAGATCCATTGTAGCACCAAATCAAAGACAGCTAAGGTTGACACAACAGCGCGATCAAACTGGTCGAGTTCATTCTCAAATAACGATATGTCAGTCTTACAAATTAAAAATATTTGCTCACGGCAAACAACTAGCACCAATCGTCATGGGTTTGTTGGCACAGACATAGACATAGGTGGGCAATTGACTGGGCCATTTCGTGAGATAACGCGTTCACCAAACATGGTTTTCAATAAATCGATTGTGACCATCGCTGTGTCGCTTGTGGCGCCGCCCGGTTGGGACCATATATTGTCCCAGTCCATATCATCTAATTCGGGACAAAAATATTCAGTTCTCATTGAGCGGTAGCGATACCCTTTCATAGTAACTGGCACCATGATCATCACGGAAGAAGTACGGTCCAATGACACCACTGGCTCATAAGCCGCACCAAACCGTAATTCACTCATATGAAAGTGAGCCTCATCGGAGAAGATAATCTTCGTAAAAAATGGTTATCGTTTTCAAGTTCTTCGAAGGCAAAATCAACAAATTCACGATGTTCACGGTGGTCCAATGGCTTCTGTTCTTAAGTGAGAACAATTTTATATGGAGCCCAAATAATTTCGTCTGGTTTTGAAATAGAAGACTTCGTCAACGTTTCTTATATCTTTCCATAATGAAATTGTAAATATTACTGAACGTAATAATACAGTTCATGACATATTAAAAATGGCGGAAAAGATACTTGAAAATCATGTCATCCCTTTTGAAAAACCCTTTACATTAAGAGTTGGTCTAAATTTGGCATCAATATGTGACAATGACTAAAAATTTTACTACGAAGATCAATCAACAATCATCCCAGTGAACTGAACATGATGAACCCAAGCCAAAATATCTATATTTTGCTATGCGCATGGAATTTTTTCCATCGACTAACTAGAAGAGGGTACTTTTTCACCACGCCGACTATTATATATCGTTACAGGAACATTTAAAAAGCAAAATATTGGATATGCTTATTGCATATTGCAAAAAACCGAATTGAATGAGGACCAAATTTCATCAAGGCATCACAACGCCTCATAAATCAATGAAATCAAAGCCAAATTTTAAGACTTATGCAACGAATCTGACTGCTCAGGCCCTCACGACCCAAGAGAATGCTCGCGGTAATAAAATTTATTGGTATCAAAAAGACTGATTTTGAAACTAAAGTACTACAAATAAAAAACTTTCGAATCGGAACTATGTTGAATACTGTTCGCCAGTTTAGTCAAAAAATGTGTTCTTTTTAAAACGGTTCGGAGTTTTCACAATGCCTGGTAGATGGGAGAGGAGTTAGAATAGCAGAAGCTTATTTTAAACAAGTCAGTTGAAGACTATGCCACTAGGCCCAAGGGAATGTTTGTTTATATAGTAAGATGTTTGTATATACCCCATGTGTACAGGTTCAGTTTAATATGATAAATAGTTTTACTGAGCTGGATGGTATGTTTATTATACTACGTGTATATAACAATTCAACTCTGCTACATGTTTACATATGTGTATGGGTCATTTAAGCCATATTCACTATACAACTCACCTGTTATAGGGCAACACAAAGCCAATACCAGCGGCCAACAATGCTACATACACGGAATGTTTGTGATCTTTGGGTGCGCGTACGTCCGCCTCCGGACTGTCCATGGGCTCATGCCGTATGCCGGCGCCGCGACCTTCTAACGGTTCATAAGTTGTTGCCTGCGCGGATTCCATTTCCGCTTTTTAACAATTCTATGCACTCTCAAGGTGTACAAATGTTCTTGATAATCAGTGGATAGACGATTCAATGCGAAATTGTTGTCTTTGTTGCAATAAGGGACACATTCGCTGCCCGCAGCACAAATGCAAATAGTTTAGTCTACTTTGCGGCGCGCAGGCGAGGAAATTTACTTAAGCGAAATGCCGATTTTTTTTAAGTCAAAACTAGAAATGTTTTTGCTTTCGCAATTTCTCGTGAAATCACAACATCGAGTAACGTGTTTTTATTACCGTTATAGTTAGTACAAATTTACCGAAGAAGAGTAACTCTATTTTCCGCAACTCTTTTCATTTCGCGATTCCGCACTGTAAAAGCGCTTCCACGTAATCACTTATGAGTGTCGCAATTGTTGACAGCTTAAGTAAAAAGCCAGCAACAACTTGCGCGGCTTTAATCGATAAAGAAAAGGCAGCGTCAACACTTTTACTACTCAAGCCCTACACACCCCAAAATGCCCAAAATTTCACTAACAAAATTCGCAAAACTTCACTGCCTTTCGGAGCCGAAATTTTCTGAATTGGCAAAACATTTATTAAGGAATACTTCCATAACAAATCTCCTTACATTTTGCACATTCCTTCACAATGTTTACCACAATTTCGATTTTTCCTCCAACATAAGCTTCACAACATTTTTATGTCTGCTGGCAGAGCGTTGTGTATTTTCCTCACTACGCTTCAGAGACAAGCCTAAACTTTCACTTAAAAACTAGTCTATTACTTAATTACTACTATCCGTTTATTAATTATGCTTTATCACTGAATTTTATGAAGTGTTTCAAGCAGCGCGAACAGTTTTGTGTGCTTTCTATACCGTGCAATGCCAAGACTTGGCTGGTTTTTTCATTTCCTCAGCGCGCACTGCGCAAGTCTTGGACGTTATTGATTTTTGTTATGCTGTCATTTTCAAATGCTTCAACTGTCAAAGGTTGTTGTGGCTTCTACTGCCCTTCTCATTTCTCTTCTGTGGTTGTTTTTGTTTACTTCACCATAAATCAGACGAGCAACAACGTTTTTGTTGTTACTCTTCTCGTCATACCTTATCAGTGGATTTGTTTACAAACGGTTCTCGCCGCAATATAGCGGATTTTCACTGAGTGTGATGAGCTTAGGGTATGTTCACATTGAAATACTTTACGGAAATATTTTCTTAAGAAGTACAAAAAGAAAGAAATTAAAAGAAAATTGTATGAATAATTTAGAATGTTTCGCTTAGATAATGTTTTGATAATCTTCACTTTTTTGTTACACATCAACTAAATTTTAAAATTATTTGTCGAAAACTTCCGACAATCACCTCTGCAGTTATCACTTCATTATTGCTACATTTCTTTCCAGCGGACCTTCTCTTGAGGTCTGAGGAAAGAAAAAGTCAAAGGCAGCTCAAAGTTGAATTCATGCAATTTCGTATTGATTTCGTCCCATAATATAGGTATGAATTCAGCCTCCTTCATTGCTATAATCGGGTTTATTAAATAATCTAATACATTGCTCAATATAAATTAACAGAAATATCAATTCGTTGTTGTCCCTGGTCACTTTGCAATAAAGTTTTCTCATACCCAATTTTTAATGCGCGACAAGTTCAATAGCTGTACATTCCTTGAATACTATATTTAGAGAGTCAACTATTTCAATCATTTCCTTTTTGAAATTTTCTAAATAGGAGTCTTTTAACAGAAAAAGAGCGGATAAATTTAGCTAAGGATATTAGTCTCCGGGCGACACACATTGCGAAATCATTTTGTTTGTTAGTTATACCCTAATCAATAAAATACCCTAAAACAATCATACATATATTTATTTCAAACAATCCAGCATATTAAAGATCCAGAGATGTTGCAAATTACATACATCGAAAAAATTTTTTCTAAGGGGGTTTGACAGTCAGTCAGTCAGTGACATCTGTGCTAAATATCTCATCAAAATACTTATTAGTGTTTAGTACACTCACGTTTTCTCAAATACATAAAGTGCAGGCGATTTTTACGATGAGTGAAATTATTCAACACAGAAGTTCCATTAAATTTGTGAGCGGAATCAAATTTCTGGGACCGAAAGTTCCTTTTTGTGATAATTGTTTGTCGCGAGCAAATTTGCGAGAACACGTTGACGACGCACCATGTCCAGGACGGCAATCAAAATCAACTGAAGATCAAGAAAAAGAATTGGAATTACTGACATCGTTAGAATATCGGATTGAAAGGTCCAGTGGAAACTATTTGAAAAGAGCATTTGAGCCTCAGAAAAGTGAAAGCACCATTGTTTCTTCATTTCTTTCAAATAAGAGTATCGGATTAACGTCTGTGAAACAATGCTTTCCGACTACCGGGGTGCCATGAAACATATTATTACTGGCGATGAGTATTCTATCCATGCTTACGACCCAGAAACAGAAAGCAGGTCACAAGTCAAGGTTATGTTGACACTTTTCTTCGATTATCAATGTGTTGTGCACTCCGAATTACTTCCGATCAAACTGTTGGAGGATGGAGTCATATGTAGAAGTTCACTCAAGTGAGGAAAGTTCTCTGATCGTAATTCACTTGGTAGTGGTCAGAAACGATTATTTTACATATGGCTCAAGCAGCTCACGACTTCCGGTCATTGACCAAGTATCCTCTGGGTAACCTAAGACCATCAGTTTGAAGGCGAGCACGAAATAAGGACTACGAATTGAGGCCAAGCACCTGGAATGACCGGTCCCTTAATTGGGAAGATACCGCTGCCCAGCTGGTTGATGTCACTCCGAGGTCCTAACATCGACTCGGATCACTCCTTGTTGCAGCCAAGATTCGCACCCTCAAGATTCGCCAAAATACGCAGGTCAATAAACACAAGGAAGGTTCAACGTCGAGAAGCTGCAATCACAACAGACAGCCGAACGATTTTCTACTCTACTTCTACTTGCCCTGCTGCTCCCTGAGGGTACTCGTCAACAACTCGGTATAAGGGAATGCGGGATAGGATAGATACCAAGAGTTGAAGAGGGAAGCGAGACGCATTTGCAGACAGAAAAAGAGAGAAGCCGAAATGCGTGAATATGGAGAGCTTACTAAGCTGGCCAACAGGAGTAATGCTCGAAAATTCTACGAAAAAATGGGGCGGCTAACAAAAGATTTCAAGACCGGAGCTTACTCTTGTAAAACCCGCAAATGTGATCTAGTGATCGATGCCCAAAGTATACTCAAATTATGGAAGGAACACTTCTCCAGCCTTCTGAATAGAAGTGTGAGCCAGGAAAAGGCGAAACCGATTCCCTAATCGATGTCGATGGAGCAGACGTTCCATTGCCCGACCAGGAAGAAGCAACTATCCATTTAAAAACAAAAAAACAAAGCGGCGGGGGCCGATCGATTGCCGGCCGATCTATTCAAACACGGCGGCGAAGAACTGAGAAGAAGCCTACATTAGCTTCTTTGTAAAATATGGTCGGACGAAAGCATTCCCAACGATTGGAAATTAAGTGTGCTATAGCTATTTCACAAAAAAGGAGACTCGACAATCTGCGCCAACTACCGTGGGATTAGCCGCCTCAACATCGCTTATAAGGTTCTATCGAGCGTATTGTGTGAAAGATTAAAGCCCACCGTCAACAAACTGATTGGACCTTATCAGTGTGGCTTCAGACCTGGAAAATCAACAACCGACCAGATATTCACCATGCGCCAAATCTTGGAAAAGACCTGTTCAAGCAGAATCGACATACACTACCTCTTCGTCGATTTCAAAGCTGATTTCGACAGCACGAAAAGGAGTTGCCTTTATACCGCGATGTCTGAATTTGGTATCCCCGCAAAACCAATACGGCTAAGTAAATTGACGTTGAGAAACGCTAAAAGCTCCGTCAGGATCGGGAAGGATCTCTCCGAGCCGTTCGATACCAAACGAGGTTTCAGACAAGGCGACTCCCTTTGGTGCGACTTCTTCAATATACTGCTGGAGATAATAATGCGAGCTGCAAAAATACATAGAGAGAGTACTATCTTCTATAAAAGTGTACAGCTGCGGATGTACGCCGATTATATTGATACCATTGGGCTTAACTACCACGCCGTTAGTTCTGCTTCTCCAGACTGGATGACATCTTCCGCAAGGCGATATATCTCCTGTCATCACACAAATAGTCGTCGTTGACCAACCAACAACAATGTCAGCCCTCAAATCCAACGCAGAACAACTCTTGCAACAAAAACTAAACTCTGTAAGTAACTCATTGTTCCAGTCCTGCTATATGGTGCAGAGGCATGAACGATGATAATATTTTCGAAAGAAAGGTTCTGCGGAAGATTTATGGTCCTTTGCGCAATGGCAGCGGCGAATATCGCATTTGATGGAACGGTGATATGGACGTGTTATACGACGATATTGGCATAGTTCAACGAATTAAGAGAAGGAGGCTACGCTGGTTAGGTCATGTCGTCCGTATGGATAAAAATACTCCAGCTCTGAAAGTGTTATACGCAGTACCGGCCGAGGGAAGTAGAGGAAGACCTCCACTCCGTTGAAAAGACCAGGTATAGAAGGATCTGGTTACACTTGAAATCACCAAACAACGCCAAACGGCGAAAAAACGACTGGCGGCTATAACTGTATAAGCCAATAAATAATAAGAAGATGAAGAAGACAAAAAATATTAATTCAATAGAATGAAAAATAAGTATCATTCAAAGCTGTCTCCATACAATACTGTGTGTCAATTAAACCCGAACATTAGTTAGGATCGATTTCCCACCTTTCGAAAATTAAGATTTTTATTTATTGAAGCGGTAAGTTAATGATATTAGAACGAAAAGAGTAACTTTTTAAACGAAACTTAAACAATAAGTAACTAAATACTACATAAAAAACGAAAGTTAATATCGGAAATATACAAAAACTTCCAAATTCAAGAAATGCTTTCGAACACACCAAATATTAAGAATATGAAAAATTAAAAAAGTAAACTCTATGGCCATTCATCGCTTTAATTCGAGACTAACGGTATAGCGCTTCTATCGAAAGTAGTTTCCAGCAATGGAATTTGTGTATAAGTCTGTTGTAGAGCGAACTGCTCACGTTCGGTCTGTCGCGGGTTCGTGCAACGCATGCAACTGCCAAACAAACGTAACCAGCGTCGTGATGTAGACCTGCCACCCGCGCCACCACACTTCTGAAGCGTCGACCTGCGCGCGCCTTGCGTAGCGTCTACTGCTGTTGAGATATCCATTGTGGTGCTGTTGGAACAGTGTGCAATATACAAACCCGACGGTGAAGGAGTTCGCTGACCACGATTATAATGTAAACTGCGTACTTTCGGCACAAACGACGCATGTTCACTGAGTTCGGCTCTGTAGCGCTTACCACGTGCTGGTTTCGGCGACGAAGACAACTCAATCGCTCCGACATCAATGGCCGAATCGGAGCTGCTCGGCTGGCTTGTCCGCGAATTATGTTGTGACTTATCGCTGTTGTGGGTCGCAACCGTTTGAGATTGTGCTTCTCGAAACTTAAGAGAGTTGCTACGCTTGCGTAGTGAGGCTACAGAGAAAAAGACTGGGTTAGGAAAGATATATTTTAACTGATTTGACGCCACCTACCTTTATCTGTGGCCGAACGCCATTCGGCACTCAACGCATCCGTATAGTTGCTGAAATTCAATGACATCGGTTGTATGGCTGCCACGCTCTTAATGTTCCGTTCACATGCCTCTAATGTACCATCCACACATTGGTTATTATTGGCGTCCGGCGAGTCGGGTGTCACAAATATGTGCATTTCATTATTTGGTATACCGACATGTAGCGGAGACGGTGATGGCGGCGGTGGAGGTGGTGGCGATTGGAGCTCGAATTCTGTCTGTGTCCCCTTCGTAGTTTTTGTGGCGCAATAAAGCAAACCCTGCAACGATTGCCGTCCGGTGCCCCAATAAGGCATACCAGACGTACTCGAGTGACTGTACCCAAGCGAACCGCTTGATATGCCGTTCAATGTATGACGACCACTAACATTTCGCTTCAGCTGATCCTCGGCGGTACTCAGCCGTACACGCAAGAAGTCCACATTTTGTCTCAGACGCGTAATTTCACTCTGCTTCTCATCCAGCTTCAACTGCTGGTAGTCATTGTACGATTGTAAACGATCGCGTTCGTCTAGTAAGAGCGCATAGGTGGCTTTATCCACTGCACCAACTTTATGAGTGCTGCACAAAAGGTTCTCCCCACTCTCGTCTGTCTGCTGTGTATGATAGATCTCTGCCTCGTCGTCGTCATCGTTATCAGCGGCGCCGCCACTGCCGCTCTGTGTAGACATAGTCACTGATGTAAGCGCCGTTAAATTGCTGCTGGACAAGTCTGCGCTCGCATCCTGCTTCATTTCGTCCTCCTCCTCTTCAACACCATCAATGACGCGTACAAGCGCTTGGCTCAAACTGTCCGCCATCGCGGTCACGCCACGCTGCAACTGCAGCCTCTTCAATGTCTGCGGATCGTGCACCAATGCTAATGGCATGGAGTGTTGTCTTTGGAAGCGGGCCATCTTGCGACGTCGCTCATCCTCGTTGCGTATATTTGCGATATATTGTCCAACTTTACTCTCGACATGCTTGTAGCGCCGCTTCGTGTATTCCGAATGTATGTCCTGGTAAGAGCGTGATTTATGTTCACCTCCAAGCAGTTGTGCGCGCGTTTCACCCATGTTAGTGAGATCAGTTTGATCGCTCTTAATCATGCGATGATTACTTAGCATGGCAGCGTTACCTGGTTGCTCTGTAGCGGATTCTGCGGAGGAGATTGTTTGGTCAGCGGATGAACTGTATATGCTGACATTGTGCACCAAAGTAAGTGGACTTTTGGTAATTTCACCGTTGTAAAGCTTTTCTTGTTGCCGTTCACGCAAGCGGTGTGGAAACTGAAACCTATTAAGTGGCGTGGGTGAGAGGTCTGCCTCGAAGAGTTCGTCGTGTGGAAAGCTTTCATCCTGTATGCTCATTTTCGGAAACTGTCGCTGAAACTAAGTGAAGTCTGGCGATAAATAGCTTTAACATAGGTTTTGTAAATGACAACAACAATAAAAACGCGTTCAAAATGTATCATAAACGATCTAGCACTCCTTAGTTACGAGTAAAACGAGTGAAAAGCATAAACATTAAAACGAAATTTGAAAACTTTGTTTTGCATAAATATTTGGAAACGCGATCAATAAAACAATTAAAACGAAAAATAAATCTCGACGCGACGTAATTTAATGGTAAACAGATATCTCGACGCAATGACGTCTAAACCGCTGTAATAAGGAAGCACATAGTAAATAAGTCCGCAGAATAAACTAACGGCATTTGGGGCATTAACACTGTCTAATACATAGGTAAATAGATGAATACGTATATACGTGGGTATATAGAAATAAATATGTATATGGATATTAGGGTATGACTTAAAAACTAAAATATCTTACGAAATGTTTAACGGATCCTTCTTATTTTATTTTATTTTTTATTATTTTTTTTTTTTTTTTAACGTAACAAGGATATGGTTTTACATTTCATTCAAATTGTAACTAGTGACTAATTTAAACTAACAAGCAATATATATGTTTTTTTTTCATAATTTATAAGGTACAACAATAAAAGCTCTATTAAAAACTTTATTCAAAAACTAAACTTTGTATTAAAAACTAAATATTATAATATTTGTTATTTGCTTAAAATGTATTGAAACGTTGTTCTTTTCAGTCTTCTTATGAAGATGATATATAATATTGTCAATTATTGCGAAAGCATTTATTCAATAGTAAATAATTTATAATTTTAGCCCTGAACAGGGTATATTAAGTTAGCGACGAAGTTTGTAAAGGAAAGCGGAGACCGTATAAAATATAACAACTGGGTGATTGTGCAAGAACTGAAACCGCTCGACATTCCCAAATCGACATCGCTTCGTTCTATGGGCTCTTACAAAGTTCCAAGAAGATCCCACTTTTCGAGACAAATTTCTTTCAGCGCCTAAGACCCATTTCTGGCTCAATTGGTATGTAAACAAGAAAAATTGCCGCATATGAGACGAAGAGCTACCTGAAGAGAATAGGAGCTTCAATTTCATCCAGAAAAACAATGGTTCGGTGTGGTTTGTGAGCCGTTAGATTTTCCATGTTAGGATATGTAAAGTCTAAAGTCTATACGGACCTTTTCGATTCAGGCCTTGGAGCAAAACATGAAGTGTGTCATCCGCCTGTTACCAGCCGAAATGCTCAAACGAGTCATCGAGAATTGGACTCAACGAAATAACCATCTGAGACGTAGCCGCGACGAACATTTGATACAGATAATCTTCAAAAAAAAATGCCAAAGAATGTTCTTTCCAGTGATAATAAACATTCTAATTAAATTTAAAGTTTCTGTGTTTTATCTTTAAAAAATTAGGGAACTTCAAAATGGATAAACCTTTATATAATATTAATGAATGCTGAGTCGACTTAGCATGTCCGACAGGTTATACGTGTACCAGTCTATCATCTTATCGATCGATCTTAAGTTTGCACATGGCCATTTCTTCCTAAGAAGTTACCCCATGCACTACAAACAGATTGATCAAAATCAAGTTGTTCTATGGCAACTTTTTTATTATTAATGGTGTTTTTTTGAAGATTGTACCTGCTCGATTAAGCTGTGCAACTTGAATTATTTCCTCAAGCAGTATGTTGAAGAAGTCGCACGACAGGCAGTTGCCTTGTCTGAAACTTTTTGGGAACGAACGGCTTGAGCAGATCTTCCCGATCCTGACGGAGCTTGTGGTATTGTTCAACGTAATTTTTTATCAATATACGTTCCTTAATTGACTAACAACTAACGAATAAAATTACACCGAGGTCCATTGACCTTCAGAAATAATGATGTAAGCGGTCACCTGAACTTAGTGTGTGACTATGTAGCCCTTTAAGTGGTTTAAATACCGGCCGAAACAAAAGAAGAGTTTTGATTAACGCGACGAGGGATGTCATATTTCTCCCAATGGACAATCACCATAACGGAAATATAGTCTAACGGAATTACATAACCTAACGCTTATTGACAGGTCCTTTTGTAGATATTATGTGGTCATCAATTGAACCAATTCAAGTTCCGTTGGAACCATTTAGATCTAGTACTTACAACAATCAATCCAGTGGACTGTGCTGATATGTCATCTGGAGGAGAAAAGTGAATCTAATAACTCTGAATCTGAATAACAAGCAGGTCGCTGGACTCGAATTCACTAAGAAGTGGAAGTGGCGACGGGCAAAAGTAGCAAGGAGCATCAGTCAGCAAATGTTCGAATGACCTGTGATGGACAACGCAACCTTTTGAGAGTCTTTGCCTTTTAGTGGAGTAGCAAGGAAAAACAGCAATCTTAAGCATCCGTAGCACATTTGCCCAGAGGTTATTCTTGTCTGACAAAGCAACTTATTCGCTTTGTCTGCGATTTGTGAAACTTTTACAAAGTAATATCATTCCCTGCTAGAAGACTTTATGAAGGTATTGATCGTATGTTAAGCAGTACACAGTGTCATATGTATCTCTCAATATTTTCGAGTTGGATTGCGATAGGGTGAAGGGTGTCTCCGCGGTTTTCGTGTTAACAACATTCAAATGTCTGACATTATGACTTCCAGTAAAAACTTAGCGATTCCAACGAGGTTAGATCTCCGCCCTTGGCCGGATGAAATCCATAAAATCAATTTCGGTTACGTAGAACCGGCTGTTGTGGGAAAAGAAGTTAATAATCGAGAGTAACCCCTGCGCGGCTTCGTTATGGATACTGTAGCAGGTTAAACTCCTACTTATGGACAATCCATATGTCCAGCGTGTAACGAGTCCCTGCATGACACTAACCACCTCTTTGTATGCCCTGCTTACCCTACATATCTGACACCCTCCTCCCTATGGTCCAACCTCTTCGAAACATCACGTCTCCTAGACCTACGCTTGGATGGCGTCGATGACAACTTATCTAATCCTTATCATCCTAACGAGCTTAGATAATGTTACAACAACTTCCAGTACTTAAAGTCAGGCCCTAACTGGTGGCTGAGGTCCTTTCAAATTGCAGTCATTTAACACAAATGGAAAAAGTACAATTATGAGCTTTTTTTATCGATCCAAACGGGGCTACATCGCCGAAAAAACAGGCCTTGGCCGGATAAAATTCGGGTCAATTCCGGTGCGTAGAACCGGCTGTCGTGAGAATGAATTATGAGCTTATGGTATGGTATTTTAAACTTGCTACGCCAGCCAGTTAGGCTAGAGTGTCCCATACTTGGCAATGTAACTATTGTCTAATTGTCTTGATCGATGGAAACACCCATCCACTGAAATAATGATGAGCTCACTCTCTGTTGTAGTTATTGTTGTAAAGGCATTAAATATTCCGCAAATTTAATTGAGGAAGGCTGTCCTGCGCTTGGTCGGTCATAAATCCGACTAGCTCGCGAGTAGGCTCGACTGTCGAGGAAACAAGGAAATCCTTCGGTGTAGAATCGCTTACAATTAGGAAAATCCGTAGTACTTCAGCTCAGGCTTACTTTATTTATTTCAATTAAATTGATTATATAATATATAAATACAATAATAAAATAAAAACAAAGTGCGTACAAATTCAACGGTAATAAAATATATACAGAGCCACTAATAGCAAGATTTTACAAAGCAATGTTTGGCATAACCAATCGCTCTCAAGGAAATACTGTAGAAATGATTTTAGTTTTGCAGAGAATTTTGAAGATAAATTGTTTTAGTAATTTTAATTGAGCATATTTGTAATTAATTTGCGCTTCGTGTAACATTATAACAATTTGCATGTTAATTATTGAAGTATTTTTTTAACAAAATAATATAATAATATGCTCTGATAATATTTGGTAAGTGTACTAATTGGTTATTGAAGCTAATTTGATAAATATACTCGTATGTGTGTATTCTGTGTGTGTAAACATGCAGGTATATAGTAGTAATAGGTTTATATAAGGTTTACGTTTGAAACATATAAAGAATGCATATATTATATAAGTATATAAATGGTATATATGTAAATATTTTACGCGCAAGTTCAGCGGAATGACTAAGAAACGTGTCACATTCGCACACTATGAACCGAAGCAGTCTAGTCGTCTATGTTTTATAAGTTGTGACGTAGTTTGTGTTGTGTGAGTTGCTCTACAGATCAGACGTTATGTAAAAAATTGCGAACAAACGTATTTAGAGATTTACTACTGTTGTTATTGTAACAGTTACTGATTCTTCTTATGAGCGCTGTCATAGTTGGGAGGTAGAGCCTAGAAAGAAAAACTTAAATGTATTAATAACTTTTAAAATAACACTAATTATGTGTACATATGTACATCATAGGCTGGTGGCAAGTCGCTCGGTGCAGCATTATTGGAATATTGGTTGTAAGTTGTATTGTGGGCGCTAGCCATTGCCTCGGCTTCTTTAGAATCTGTGAAATCAAATTGGATTAAATTGGAGTAACTTCAAAAATATTAAAACTTATACCTTTCATATGAACAAAGCAAATCAGAACAGAATAAAAGTTAGAACTGTCAAAATGCATAACAATGCTTACATTTAAATCAATTTTATCATTTTGTTTTAATTTTCAGTATTGAAATTTACTTTCTTCATGTACTAACACACAATACACACAGAGAAAAAGTATTTACGGGAAAATAACTGGTATTGGTATAAACGCAAAATTCATACAAGGCTGTGGTGTATAGTACGGATAGTAATAATATGTGGTATTACCTGTGGACAATAAAATTTAAAGCGTTTCAGTAAAATATATTTGCGTGTGAGAAAGAGTGTATCTTCTCGGCTTTTTTTGTGTGTGTTTTGGCAAGGTTTCAAGGTTCAAAATTAACAATTAACAAAACTCAGAAGTTCAAAAGAGCGTATAGTACCTGGTAAGAGATTGATTTTTGGATGTATGTTTTTGCGACGTTAAATATTTGTAGTTTAGGCGGTTGCATACTTGTGCGACACTTTTTTAAAACACTGCAGGCGAAATTTACAAAATAAAGTAATTAAATAAATACTTTTCAAATTCAAGGCTCGTATAACAGGTGTTAAAACATGTGTGATTGATGCACTGGTGTTAGAAATTGAAGAATTTTCGTTTGATACCAAATTTTAGATAATGTTAGGTTATGATGAGAAAGTAGAATTGACTCGAAATAACTGTAACCATTATTAAATGCACATATTAGTATTTACTTACTTGCTGGCGGCATGCCAAAGCCCATTGCACCGGCCGCAGCTCCTCCTGGTGCACTGCCTGGTGGTGGGTAACCTCCCGGCTGAGGATAGCCACCTGGTTGATGACCGGGATTGTAAGCCGGATTGTAACCAGGGTTATATGATGGATTGTAGGCACCGGGGGCGCCCGGAGGATAACCGCCTGGCTGGCCGTATCCACCAGCCGCGTAGGGTGGTGGTTGATTTCCAGGTGGTGGTTGTTGTTGTGGCTGTTCGGATGGTGGTGCTGAAAAGCCGTTCCAAGCTGGCGCATCGTTGTTTCCGTATTGAGGCTGGGGGTTGCAAGCTCCTTGCGGCTGATGTGGATTGTAACCAGGTTGTGGCTGTTGTGGATTATAGCCTGCGTATGGCTGTTGTGGGTTATAGCCGGGTTGCGCATATGGTTGTGGTGTATAAGCTGGTGCTAAGTATGGGAAAGTGCGCGTGGTGGCAGGAGGGACACAAAAGTTAGCATTTTAAAATGTATTTAAGGTATCTATAAGCAAGCGTTATACGTATATATATATATATATATATATATATTTTTTTTTTTTTTTTTAATCAATAGAGCACCGAAACCACTAACTACACATATACATATATAAGCGGCACACTATTGTAACAAAAGCCGAGAAGTCTTACACGATTTCCACGTATAAAGAATTATTCAAAAATAATACTTCATTTGTACTTACGTCCGCCAATTCCTGGATATGGTGGTGGATTATCGCTTACAAACACCGTGCCATTGGCTGGGCCACTGAACGCCTCATGTGTAGGCAGCCAACCGTAGTAACCTGGTGGTGGCTGATAGGCCGGTGGTGGAGCCTCATGCCAAGCGCCTGCTGGCGTATATGGTGGTGGATCATCGTTGGGAGCGCCACCACGATGGTAATTGCTTTGAGCAGTACTAGCTGCGCGTAGCAAAGCCTGACCGTACTCAATCGCTCCACCAGACTTAAAATGCAACTTGAACTTTACCTCGCCTATAAAATTTCCGTTTGGTTGCGCACGAACCTTGGCCTTAATGTAGTTGGCGCCAAAGACTGGCTGCTCCAATTCAACCTAATTACATAAAAATGCGTTATATTAGAACAAACGTATCTATACAAATACTGTATTAATAACTATTTTACATCTGAAAGAGCTATAAAAGGTGCACTAAAAGATTGCAGCTGATCAGCCGGTTTTTTATGGTTAAAGATCAGCCGGTGTGACGTCAGGTAAATACGTCCCTGCTTTGAGCCCTTAAAGACAGGATTATCCTGACCGGAAAAGTCCATGGTAACGCCATCACTATGCAGTAAAATGCTGAGGATAAAAAAGAAATGTTAGAGCATATTATTCACAAGAATAGCGAATAAAGTAGTAATAAAGAATTTGCATACGTCATATACAATTTTATAATCTGACGTAAATACATCAAAAGAGCTAATCTACGTAAGATTATTGATTAAAAGCTAAAAGTATGTCCACAGATATTATTCACACTATAGCTTTCTTTACATAATATTGCATGCTAAATACAATTAAACAAATTAATGTTACTCAGTATGCAGAAATATGAAAATTTGGAGCAAATTTGGTATTTAAGCATTTAACTTACTACTCTCCGGCATGAATCAACACTCCATTATTGGCGTGTGCCGTATTTACAGACATTATTGGGTAATATATTTAACGACTTCTATATTTTAGGTTTTAATATAATTACTATAAAATGAATACGCAATTCTAAAATTTTCTCGAACCACTGAAACCCAATTACAGATGAATCACTTTTATGTTTTGGTATGTTTTGTTGTTGATTTTCGTTAGTTATGAAAAAAATGCCGAAAGGTGTCGCAAAAGACCAAACATATGATTCTAATGCCTGTAACACAAATGGTACGTCGAATATAAATGCATAGATTGAAGTAAATGCAAGGAAAATAATTATCACTTTGCAACCAAATATGCTAAGGAAATAGGCATTCATGGTCGTAAGACCGTAATCAAATGCAAAATCACCTACGAACATCCTAACGCTACTCCTATACAATTATTGCACAACGTTATTCATGAAAAAAATTATTTTTTACTTAGTTTGGACATTTCAATATTGTCAATTACTTTATTAGTTCAAACAATTTTATGTTTATATTTAATAATTATGATATTATTTTCTACTTAGATTAATTATGTCAATTTGGCAACAGCTTAGAATTTTGTGATAAATGTGGGAAAGTGAATGTACTAAAACTATCAGCTGATAAGGTGGACACAAAGCAACAGCTGAAAGGCGTTAACGGGGACCTGTCAGATTGCTCAGGAGTTGAGTTTCAATTGCAATACAAAATTATAGACCACGACAGGAAAATGGTTGCATGTTGTTATTTTCTAAAATTTCCTAAAAATTTTGCCTCAAAATGTTAATGATTAACGAAAATTTTCAATAATTTTTTAAATAAAATCAGATATTTTAAATGTAGATTCTTAATAGAGCTGATATTATCGGCAAATGTAATAAAAAACTAAGTTTTATAGTTGTGCCTCTTTTTAAGTATGGTAAAATAATGTATTTTCACCACAACAAATTTAGTAGAAAATAAGCAACCATATGATAAAGGAACTGAATACAAGTTTTATAATTTTCAAAAATTAAATTTCATAATAAATTAATTATGTCGGGTACTTTTTATAATAGAAAGGCACTATCAAACTATCTAACCATCAACATTCACACTGAAGACCTCCGAAGGAAATAATAAAATGAGCATTACCAGCACAACGTTAAATTGTAGCAAGGTAAGAATTTTGTAATGAATAAATAAAAAACAAATGAACAGTTCGACGTACTCAGATACGTACGGAGTCAATAGAAGACTCTGAGCACGTGTTCTTCCATTGCCCTCGGTTTCTAAACATAAGGGAAAAGTTAGAAACAGCACTAGGTGGTAATTTAACGGTGGAAAATTTGACTTTACCTATGTGCTAGTCCTCTGAGAAGTGGAAAGCTGTTCGCGAAGCGGCAACTTCCATGTCAGTCCGTCTGTGCTATAGAGGAGACGTAAAGTGTCTTGTCGCTCCCATGAAGTAATACCTTATCTGGTGGTTCCAGATTCCAGGTTGTGAGGTCGGTGGTAAACTAGACTTTTGAAAAGAAGGTGACGCTAATATCGGTGAAGGAAGTGTCTAAGGCGGAGCGCACCCTGAGCGGGGTTATGAGATCTAATGAACTATGCTGGTAATGCTAAAAGTTTTTGAAATGAAAAATGTGTGAATCTCATGTCTTAAAGTCGTACATGAACGAACATGTTTAGTGTCAATTTAATCATAAATAATAAAGGTAAATACCAGTAACGGTATTCCATTAATTGTACACCATACCGACAGAAAATTTATTATTGCAATTTTCATAATATATAATATATATCATTTACTGTATTTAATTAATATATAAAGTATAATTTTAAAGTCTAAATATACTCTTAATTCTGTTTTTACCCGGTTTAAATATAAAAAATTCTTAATACTTTACTCGATTTTATTTCATTTATCACAACCCAAAATTTTTTGAGCTTAAAACACAACTTTTGTGAAATATGTATGTCCATATGCAAATTGAAAGAAATTTCCTTTTTGCAACCAAGTATAATATACATAAAAAGCACAAATTTAGAAGAATGCTCTCTGTGTTTTTACACGGGTTTTTCTAGAACCAATCTAATTTGTAACAAAATTAATAATAATACTGTAAGTTTTTAAGTGAAGAATTTTAAAAGAATTATTGTACATATTTTCACCGCAAAGTGTTGAAATATATAACGTCAACAAAAGTTAAGATTAAAATTGACAACTAAATTACAAACATGAACCATATTGTTATCTTCTTGACCACGAGTAAGTTAATTAAACACTTTTTTATCTCTACAGAGATAGTATAATTTAATTATTTTTGAAAAGCAATAAGCATAATTCCATAATCAAAATTGAAAATACATGTATATAAATATAGCAAAATTACAGCGTTTCTGGGTTTTGCGTAACCCTTTTTGGTCTATCGCCACCCTGACTCAGAAAAACCAGCATACTTGGCTTGGCTTCGTGGTGGAGTTTTGATTATGGGTACTTCTTTGCTTAGCTTATTCATTGACAAGTTTTGTTGTAGATTTTCAGCTGTTTTGGAAAATCTATCGAAAGGTGTCGCGAAATACTAAGCAATGGTTCTAAGTCTGTAACAGAAATAGTACGTCACTAGAGTATGCAGGAAAGCTGGGTGAACGCAACGAAAATAGATATCTATTGGCATCCAAATATTTTAACAATTTAGTTATGCATTGTCACGAATCTGTAAGCAAACTGAAAAGATGAGCTTAACATGCCACTATTACCGAAATACAAACTTACTCTTATTATAATAATAAAAAAACATTGCATTTACTACTTTCTGACGGTGTGAATATTTTCAAAAACTTTAACATTATTTGCTCCAAACGTAACTGTTTACATATCCTAATTAAGACAAATTAGTTCATTTTTAAAAGAAACAAAAATTTTAATTGCACTTAGTTGAATTATGTTAGGTTGGCAGCACTGGCAAATTATATTTTCATTTCAGAAATAGAGAATTCTGTAAATAGTCGTTGTGGCAAAATAAAGATTAAATGAAACTTTTCTGGTGAAAAAAGAGAAACCAAATGTTGCAAAAGACACATTTTGAAGCAATTCAATTAGACGCTGTAAAGTTTAATGGATTTCAACTATAGTAACTTGGAAAAAATGTGTAAGTACACTGGCTACGTAACCGGTGAAAAGTATTGAAAATCCAGCACTTGCAGAGATTATTCTAAACTATTTTTTTAAGCATAATCCTCCTTTTTGAAAATATGAAATAATTTTGATCGAAATTTAAAGTTTTTTCCACTAAAATATTATATTTTAGTGCATTGCAAAAGTACAAGCTCCCTTCATTTTTTCAATTACTACCGTCTGCATTTTCGCATTATTCTTATTTTATTTTCTTTCATTTTGCTTTTGTTGTTTTTCGTTTCATTCCATTTGTTTCGGCCGCTTTGCTAATTCTATTTTTATTTTGATAAACAGCTGATTTTGTTATCATGTCTTTTGTTTTGATTACCATTGTAAACATTTGAGTTTTTTTCGCATTTTTGTTGCAGTGCCCTTACTTGGTTCCATACCTGGCGGGAACACCCTAAACAATAATCAGAATTTCATCAACCAACTCGCTGCTGCAATAAGTACCGCAGTTGGTGCAGTGAATGCGGTATCAACCAATCCCAGCCGCAATAATATGGCAGTAACTACAAATATGCGTGATCGAACACCAGAACCGCCACCAGCTCCTACATTTACTTTGAATTCACCAACCACAGTAAAACCGAATCGTGGTACCGCACCAATGGATATTGAAACTGAGTCGGAGGCAACGTCTATACCTGCAAACGCTAGTCATAATGGAACTACTACTGTTCACACTGCAGCCGATCTAAATTTGCCAGTTGATAAGCTGACAATGAGCGTGCACGGTGCCAATATGTTTATGAATGGTTTTATACCGCCAGCGGGTACAGCTGGTGGAATTACAGCAAATCCCTACTTGTTCTTTCCTTCAGCTGCGCCAACAAATGCTGCCTCAACATCCGCAGCTGCAGTGGCCACGTCAGCGGCTAATCAAATGTTTGTGGATCCGACAGCAATGTTGGCAGCTATGCAGCAAATGCAACAAAATTATGCTGCTAGCTTTGTCGGCACTTTGCCTAATAACGAAAATTGTGTCAATGGTCAAGCCGGTTCTGCCAATGCCCCTGGTAAGACACGTTACTATTAAATAATTCATGTAAAAGTTAAACTAAATAAATATTTTCTATAGTTAACAGCATGAAAGAGGTGATTAAAACCAAGAATACCATACTTTTTCCACCCAATCCGAATGCGCCACCTCCCACCACACGTGAACGGCCGCCTGGTTGCCGCACGGTATTTGTCGGCGGTCTGCCTGAAAACTGTACAGAGGATCTGGTACGAGAAATATTCGAATCTTGTGGTGAAATTACTACACTGCGTACATCGAAAAAGAATTTCTGCCACATACGCTATCGTCACGAAGCGTCCGTTGACCGCGCCATCTATCTCTCTGGCTATCGCATGCGCATATCTAACTCTAGTGAACCGTCAAATTTTGGACGCCTACATGTTGACTACGCGCAAGCCCGCGATGATCTCTACGATTTTGAGTGTAAGCAGCGTCAATTACAACGTGAACAACGGCACAAGGAGCGCTTGTCCATCGATCGTACACGTTCGCAATCGCCGCCACCCATACCACATTACAGTGATCATGAAGCATCAATGGTAGCCGAGCATTTGCGTAGCGGCGAAACTTTCGTTAAGGCCGTACAAACAATTGCAATTTGGCTGGAGCGCGGCGACTGCACAAAACGCAATGCCAACATGTTTTACTCCATGATACAAAGCACACACGCCCATGTGCGGCGTCTACATACTGATAAGCAGCAGTTGGAAGATGATCTACGTAAAGCGCGTGAAAGCTACCGCAAACAAATGCTGACTATGTCCGCACAGTGTAAGTATCAGACTTGTCTATTTGCTTTACATTCTTCAAAGTAGTTGAAAATTAGTTTAGCTGCGCGGCGCTGAGTAACTGCATTTGCTCGCTTTATACTTATTTAGGGTGGTAGGCGCAGTTTCGCAATGAGTTACTGTGAATTTTTCATTTTTTATTGCAAATGGAATATTTGCAAAATTTAGTTTTTTTAGCGAAGTCGCTCATAGTACTAACATTGAAATGACATTTGACAGAAACATCAAAATGCTTATTTATTTATTTTTCTAAAGTCACAAAGCAATAAACACCCATTGTTTTTATTAATTTGTATTAAGCTATTATTTAATATTTTTACAATTGGAAAAAATCGACCAATTTAAATTTCTTAGAGGCAAATTCATTCCGAGGTTGCTAAAAGTGCAAATGTGACATTGATTTTTTTTAAATTGAATTTGCGTATGCCAGTTTTATTTTAATGGCTATTAAAAACCACATTAAATGACTTCGCCTTTAGTAAGCAAGACCCTAACACATACATATACTATAAACATTATGCCTTCGCCGACTTTAGTTTTAAAGGTAACCTCAATTTCGGAATACATGCAGAATTTTGAAAAAAAAAATGGAAACAACAAAAGACGGAAAGGTTTGTAAAAGTACTAGCGACAGGTAAATTGTAAATTAATGCTAAGCATATAAGTTCTCGAAGAGCGAAGGAAGCTCCTTTGACTGATGTATGTAGTTTGTCTGGAATTAGTGGTAACTATAGAAAATCAACTGCCGTAACATGCCATTACACTCTACTTTTTAACGTTTTTTAGTTGCAAAACATGCATTTCCTTTTAAATTTAAATTTGAATGAAAGAAGTACTCAATCTATGAAAAACAGAAGTATATAGCCAGCGTGCAAGCAAAGAAACCAATCAATCAAACAACCAACCAACCCTCTCCCCTCTTTATTATTGTTATTATTATAATTGCATATTCAGTCACTCAGATTGAAAAAGTGTTCAGTGCTGCAAGTCACAAGAAGGTTTGGGACCATTTCACCAAAGCCCAAAGAAAAAACATCGATCAGTGGAAGAAGCTGGCATTGGTACGTACAAAAAAAAAGAGAATACTTAATTCTATTACTTGCATTACATCATACCACGCTTGTGTGTCTGTGTGTGCGTACGTTAATGTAATATACTAATATACTTACATACATATTTGCTGTTGTTCTGTGGTGACTTGTATGGATAATACTCTTTTTTTTATATTTTGCCTAATTTTCATTTCAAAACACTAATCAATAATATTTGTTAATATATATTTCTAATGCAATCATATATGCACTTGGCCAGTAATATCTTCTAGTAATTGCACACTATTTGTGATATATTGTAAAGTTCATATTAACGTTGTATCTAGATAGCCTTAATGTATGTCAATCATTTCTATGTAAATATATCATATATCTTTACAGTTCGTGATTCACGAGATTCATCTATGGTTTGATGATTATTGTTCTTTTTTGTTTGCCAGGAAAACCCGCTCTTCGAAATTCCAAAGCCTATGTTTAAGGGGAAACAATAATACTTTGAGCAGTATTTATTACCTGACTTCCTAAATACTTGAAATATGACGATTGACACGCCTGGACAGAAACCCAGTTCACAGAGTTATACAGCACCTCAAAAGCCGACAAAGAGTTGAAAAATATGGCACACAGAATCACTTCATGACACTTAATGTCCCGTGAAATTCACTCCCGGTCCTATTAGAATCACTAATTCCCTCGTCTTACCATTATATAATGAAAATTACCACATCTAGAAACATTTCTTCACAGTTTTCAAAATATCTGGCACATCAACAATAAAAACGATATTAGACCCCCAAATGTAGAATATCACGATGACAGAACACCTTGTAATAGTTTAAAAATGGGCAAAATCGGACTACAATTACGTCTACTTCTCATATGATGCCATTTTCAATCCCATGAACTTCTTTTCACCATCAGTACTTCTAAAATATATACATATGTTGTTCTATAAAAAATATTTCGCAATTCATTTTGAAGAATATTTCTGAGTTTAGAGCGATATAAATCAGGATCCTTTTCGGTATTGTAGACTGGTCACGGACCTCATATATTGAGTATATTGATTTCCGTTTTATATACTATTATTCAGCTAAAATTAGGTCACAGTGCTTCGAAAGGCATGTTGTGAACGATATTTACGAAGTCGATATATATTTTCCATATTGGCCCACATACCATATATAAAGATATCCGTCTTTCTAGATCGCTTTATAATGTATGCATTGAGTACGGCACATAAATTAACATGCGCTTAAATGGACGAACTCGGTATGTACGACCTTCCCTTATACCGACCCTTGACAGTGAATTTGACCCTTTGACTGCGTTTATAAGGTATTATCGGCTTTTCTGTCTTTTTAATCCTGAGTCTGTTTTGCTCGCCTTATTTGCGTTTCCTTGAATGTTTTACCCATAAACTGTTTCTTCCAAATTGTTAAATGTTGGTTTTGTAAAAAGCACTAACTCAGTATTGAAAACACCGTTCACCCTCACATCACTCACACACACACACACACTATATGTAGCATTGCATGACTTGTAATCAATTACTGTATTCAGTATCGGTTGTCTCTTGAAATATTTGCATACATACTTATATTTAACTGTAAAACTATTTACTCAATTTGTACGTGTAGTGCCATACACATGTATAAATACATTTTAATTTCGGTTTAATCGCTTCAAATTGGTTGTCATATATAATAAATACAAAAAAAAAAACATGGTGATTATTTTTCTTTTTTCGCCTCAACATTAATCTATTTATTTATTACAAGTTAAAAAGAACTATTAAAACAAAAAGCCAAACCATTTAAAACATGAGTTCGTATTAAAAATATTTTTTTAAACGAATATCATTTTTGAAAGTTCCAAACTTGAGGTAAGTACAAACAAACGAACCGTGGGCTGAAGATGCGCCAAATTATATAAGTAAAGAGCGAAAAAATATTTAATCTCAGTTTAGGATTTTTTCAAATTCCTTTTCATTTCGAAACTTGACAAAGTCAAATTTTCTTCAATTATTGTTAAGTTCTTATAATAAAGCAGTAATATGAAATATATAGATTCTTGTGCTAATTATTGCTCCGATGTACATAAAACAGGAATTACGCTCCGTGCAGATTGAGGATGATGAAATGGAAATGTCTGACGACGATCGGAACTATCAGGGCAGCAGCGCAAAGAGAACACGCTACGATGCGGAGAGTTTGAAGGTGGGTACCTTGTAGTTATTTGTACCCTTTGAAGTTTTTGATCTACAATAGTTCTAGTAAATAAGAGACACACAGGCCTTAATTACATTCTTTATTGTTGAAATTAACCCTGGAGTTATGTTTCAGCAATCTTGGTATCCGCAAGTTGTCATTTTACGGAAGTGCAAGTCTGAAGTGTTTTTGCAGACAAAACTTTGAAAAAACGAAAATTTTGTAAAAAAATTAAATTTTGTGAGCATAGTCTTCTTCTAGCTTGCTAGTCTTGAGAAATTTATTATATAACCTCTCTAAATTGACTAAATGCAATCAGTCGTGTTGAAGATAATCTTTTACTTCTTTCATATTTGAAAACAAAAAGATGTCGTATGGACCCAAATTCGGTACACGGTAGATGGAGCAGCAGTTCGTACCCTAATCGACCAACTTGGGCATGACTGCAGCGCCGGTGTGAACCCGAAAAGGGATTGTTTTTTCTGCGAAGCCTAGAAACGGCTCAATGATACTGTGTATTAGAACCCTGCCACTGTTTTGCACGTCTCCAGTTAGGCGATGTAGGTCTCACCTTGTATATCCCAGAATATTTCCGGTCGATAGGACAGTATTATCCTTAGTAGATAGATATTTCATCGAAGGTGACGAAAGGGTACCGAAACTTCGTACCTGAGATATATTCCAATGGTTTACTTGTAGATGCGGGACCTATTGTCCAGACAGTTTTCTGGTTACCAATATTTCATATCTATGTCCTGTTCTTTTAAAATGCCTCTTTTTTTACGTCGGAGCTGTTTTCGAGGCACCTTGACGTAGAACATCAAATGCCACCACCGATGTATTGCTCTTTATCTTTCTAAAATTCGCAGAAATGGTCGTCATTTTGACATTAGCCATTTATGAGAATATACAACAGGAATGTGAATTTCGCTTGTGATTCTTGCATCGTAGTTATGACTTGATTTCTTTAAAAATGGCTCGATCTCCAATCCCTGACTTTAGAACCTGAGCATAATGGAATGCATTTTTGTGGGGGATAAAAATACTAAAAGATTAAGTTCTTTAGAATTACCCTTCGCTAAACAATATCATAAGTTATTTGAAATATCTTAACCTTAAAATGCTCTACCCTTTTCGCTCGATATAAATATAATCAATTTGTAATTACAGGAAGAAAACGACTCGCTGCGCTGTCAGCTAGAAGCTTTGCGTAGCGAAATGTCGCACGTCCGCACCGACATCAAATACGACAATGATTATCGTGAGAAACAGATCAAAGTGCTGCAGGAAACGATACGCAATATGCAAACCCAATTGATGCAGACGAAAATGCGCGAACAAAAGGACAACAAAACAATTGAACAGCTCGAGCGTAAGTTGAAAGAAGCTGGCGTGAAGCAATTATTGCTAAAGACTAGAATCAAAGAAACCACCAACAAGCGAAGAGATCGTGAATCATCGTCAATTAACTCCGAGACCAGTGAGATATTAATCGATGAAACTGAAGATATCAATGTTGATGATGAGGACGACAATGATGTGGAAGAGGTGGCTGTGGAAGATTCAACGAGAAATAAGCCGAAGGATTCGACAAAGTCCAAAAGGGAGAGAGATAATACTGAAAATTCGACTAATGCCGACAAAACTAATCACATACAAATTATAGATATTGATGGCTACAAAAGTGATGACGAAGTGAATATTATCGAAGATCAGAATGACGTTGTAGAAATACACGAAACCGATGATGACGAAAAAGTCACAAACCAAAGCGAAAAGACAGACGAAAAAACGTCGGAGGAAGCAGCGCATGACAACCGTTCAGAAATGAAAGAAACAGCTGCAACTGTGCAAAAGACAATCGAAATCCCTCCGCTTGGGGACAGTGTTGAAACTAAGGATGCCAGCTATGATATTTCTCCTACCGACAAAATGAAAGTACATTTATCAGAGGAAAGCAAAGGGATTGAAGTAAGTAAAGAAAAGAAAAATTAATCTCTTATCATGTTATCGAATGAGGCTATATTGAAATACATATATTGCATTCTAAGGGAGGAATAGTGCAATGGTTTCCCAATCGGTTGTTTTGTTCAACGTTAATACTCGTACTAGTGGGCAGATAGACTAAAAGATATAATCTTTACAATATATAAAAATTACGTGTCACGTTGTTTGTCCGCGATGGACTCCGAAACTACTGAATCACTTTTAGTTAAATTTAGCACACTGTGCCCAGTTTGAACCAACTTAGAAGATAGGATAGCAAAATATTTCTTAAATATTAGGTTGTCAAAAAAGTCTTGCGGTATTTTTGCAGTATTTTTATTGAATTTTCAATTGTTCATAAAATTTTTTTTGATTCTTGACCGATGCTACGGCTGTTACTATGCCAGTCTCTTTCGACCAATTCAGCGATTTTATCGCAATTTTCGACGACAGGCCTTCCGGAGCGTGGCGCATCTTCGACCACTTCTACACCAGAATGAAAACGTTGAAACCATCGTTGTGCGGTGGAAATGAAAACKGTATCGGGTCCATAAACTGCACAAATTTTATTGGCGGTTTGAGATGCATTTTTGCCTTTATCGTAGTAGTACTGTAAAATATTCCGTATTTTCTCTTTACTTTGCTCCATGTTTGGGACGCTATAACTCACGGACGACTTAAAAGAAACGACAATCAATCAAACACGTGTTAGCGCGTGAAATGAGCTTTCCAAAAAGGAAGGAAGGAAAGACGCTCTCAACGCCAACTAGCGAAAATACCGGAAGACTTTTTTGACAAAGTGGAAGCTCTATTAAATAAATGCTCTATTAAGCGGACATCTCCATCACACACATCACATTTTTGATGCTTATTAAGTACAATCTATTAACGGGACAGAAAGGCTGGTAGAAAGGAGCTTTAAATTCAAACTCAAGTACAATTCCTTGGATTCTTAAACCGACAAAAACGTGTTCGCCTCTATTCGTAAATACAATTTTCACTGTATTGAATAATTCCTCATATGAATAATAGAATAAAATGTATACCACAGCAACACATGGCCAGATCCACTAGTATAATATTATTGACTTCAGAACGCCAAAGTGGCATATTGCACGTGAGATTATTTTTAAACCGAGTATCTTGCAGCTGGTTTTACTCGATCAAAACTCGTCAATTACAAATAAATGCGGTTTTGAATGACTAAGGCTCGAGGCCTGGTTTTCTATCTTCGGTAGCATGAATAGTATTTTTATTCATAAACTTCCGTGGAACATAAAAAAAATGCTAATTCACCATGCGTCCAATATTATGAATCAGTTGTTTTTCTATTTAGGGGTTTAGTAAATATTATAAATTGTTTTTTTTGTTTTTCGTTTCGTTACTAGTTGAAATTCTTGCCATTTGTGGAGGCCCAAATCATAGCGTTAGTGGCTGCCTATCTAATAGTGCAACCGTTTGGCGTCAGCACTGAGTCAATTTGTATCTACTTGCGGCAGTATATGAAGAGGCTGGACTTACAGGTGCCAGCGTTGGAGCAGATACTGGCAAACTACACTAATCTCTTCAAGTTGGAACATCCAGCTGAGGAAGGTTGTAATAGCGACCCCAAGCCACAGTGGAAATTTTGCGGATTTACTGCAGCTGATGGTGAAACCGGCGGCAACGTACGAGATAACGCTAAAGATGAAGAGTGAAAACCAGAACTTTTAAGTCGTCTTGCTTATAACCAAACATGAAAACCGAATTTTACATTTATACTCATAAGCATCAATTACTCGCAAAAGAGACATCGATTTTAATCCGTACATTATAAAAAAAATTTCTTAAAAAGTAATTACTAGAATTAAAGAATTAAACGTTTGGAAAAACAGTAATTTTAAATATGAACTTGCATAAAATATTTGCTGTTCGGAAAAAAATGAGATTAGGCTCAGTGCCTAGTTTAATTTTTACTTAAATATATATTTATTACATTAACTTAATAAAAACCAATGAAACTGGTCATTTAAATACGTTTACTTATCTTTATAGTAAATAAAAATAAAAGGAAGTATCAAAACATATGCAACAAATTATCGATCGTTTATAAATGAAGAAAACGCAAAAAGAATTGGTGAACTAAATATTTTTACAGCATTCTCCAGTGAACAGTACTTGAACAGATAGAAATCTACGCCAATATCCGGGCGTAGATAAAAATCCGGGTATGCTCCCCCACTGTGTAGACCAAAGTAGTTTCTCTCGTATCTTTGTTTTCCGCTTTTTCAAAATTGTTCATGTTTTTGGAAAACTATTATTAAGCGGGTTCAATGGTGAAGTTTGTTTGACTCTCGCTTGGAGTCTGGTGTTTACCAATGAATCAATGTTCCGTCGGCGGTCCCTAGTTCGGAAGAAATTTCGACAATAGCTCAACGTGGATTGCCTTTTGTATTTCGGTATTTGAGAAAACAACCAAATTTTAATAATCGAAAAATTCTAAATTAAAATCTATACACTTTTGCGTGCGTGTGAATCAAATCTCGAAGCACTTTTGCCACTCTGATTGAGATATTAATAGAAATTTCTTTAAAACATGCGTTCAGAACACATGAACCGCATCTTCAGGTGTCGCAAAACGTTGACCTCTTAGTATATTTTTTACGAACGGAAATAAAAAGAAGTCGTTGGATACCAAATCAGGACTTTGCGGTTATTTACTCATCAAATCGATGTTTTAAGTGCTCAAAAATGCAGTTGAGTCAGGCGATATATGAGAGCTCACATTGTAGTGGTGAAGAGAGATCCGTCTTCTGTGTTTGATTTTCCAGATTTCTTAAAGACAATTGGCAAGAAAATAGTTGTCCTCTTCTTTTTTATTGGCGTTTTAGACATCACTTGCGCGGTTTTTGCGGAGCGCACCAGTCGTTCTTTATTTTCACGGTTTGGCGCCAATTGGAGATTCCAAGTGTACGCAGGCCCTTCTCCACCTGGTCTTTCCAAAGGAGTGGAGGCCTTCTGGGAGCTGAAGTGATTGTCAATCATTCAGAATTGTTCTAATGGTATGGTTGCGACATGTTCAGTTTTTCCAAAAAAATTTCTACAATAAAATGTAGACAACTAATACCTATATTTTTAAATCTCACGGTAGGTCACATGACGATCTGGCACTAGTAGTTTGCGCACAGCATCAATAGTTTCCGCAACAACAACTGATTTTGGACGACCTTCACGAAATTCGTCTTGGAGTGATCTACATATGAACTCGATTGAATTCAACATACCATCGATAACCACTGGCCCTTGATGGAACTTCAGCGGTAAAAATTAAATAAAGCTCATCAGTGCACTGTTGCTGAGATAGTCTCCCTCGAAATCTGTAAAAAAAAAATTTTTTTGGCCGAGTTGAATATTTCAAGTAACTGCAAACAACACAAATAGCGCTCTGAGCATGTACATCTTCAAAAATGTCGACCATTACGATAAAGTTGTGAGTTGCCAGATTGAAACACTAGAGTCGCCAAATCTCGAAGTATAAACGAACATACGTAGTAAATTTTTTATAAAAAAAATGCAATAATAACAAAAAATGTATAATCCTTAACTGGCCTAACCTAACTTAACCCTTCGTTGCATGATTTAATTTCCGTGAGAATAAAAAATTTTTTGAATCAAATTTTTAATGTGGGCTATTATAAGATGGCAATTTGAGATTTTATGACTGTCGTGTTTCTAGCAACAGAGTTACGTAACATTGCACATATGCAATATCCTGCAGCAAATCTAATAAATTTACAAGGGGTTACTGAAGGGATATGCCCTTTATTTTATTGAATAAAAGTGGACAGAAACAAACTCATTACTTTTACAATAAATTTCAGATTATTCTATACGAAATTTTTTGAAGCAATTTCTTAATTTGCTGAAATATAAATTAATTTCACGTTTTTGCACCTAACATTTGTACATATGTATATCCGTCACAACTTGTAATTTTCAAGTGACTCGAGTGTCCACCCATGTTGGTCAGTGATCTATTTGGTTCAACCGTACTTCATTTTCAGTGATAGGGCCACTTCTCTGGTGCTTTCTATAAAAATAAAGTATAAGGAAACTACTTATATGTCGCAAATACCACTTCTAAGAGCGTATTTTGATTTTGTATCGGCCTATGAGGGAATCTAGCAAATCAGCACCCTTCATGAACTTGTTATACTTTGATAGAACCGTTAAACTTCTGGTTCTGGAGTTTTGCCACAGTATTTTGAAATTAAAGGTAACGATTGTATTATCTCTTCAATAAACTACAGATATGTATATGAAAGTTGTCCACGTTTGCATGTTTAAGGGAAAAACTTTTTAGTTTTTTCAAATCAATTGTCTTAGGAAGTCTATTGATGCTGTTGTTTTGGGGCAGTATATATTTCGAAGTTGTAATTGTATCCAGATATACCTGCCAAAACATACAACATTTATTTTTTTCGAATTTATTCAGTGACATAGTGTCTTGTATTCATTACATGCCTACTGTTGGCGTTCAATATCTTCGAATATTTAGGATTTGAACAATAGACATCACAATACATATCCACAAAAACTTTTTCAGATCTTGTTTGTCTATATCATTCATTTTGGCTCTTTCTGACAAGTGCATAAATTTTCATGAGATCATCTGATCATCCTGCGTCTATATAACATTCTTTAAAATTATGTATTGATTGCTTCTTCCTTCTTCCTGGTAATTCAAAATTTGCTTCATCACCATCATCTAAGTACTCATCTTTGCTCTATCCTTATAAGTAAGCGCCCTACAAGTAAAAATTTAGGCTTAAACGCATGGTATTGCACATGTGCAATAATACATTATAACTCTTGCAAATATAATTCGTGTGAAGACCGAATTTGTTATTAAGGCAAGAAACTCTCCAAATTAATTGGAAATACTTACATTTTTTTATACGTTCTCAATAATTCACCAAAATAATGAAAATTTAGCACTGTATTTTCAATATATCACACACAATTTACTACGTATATTCACAAACACTCAAAAATGTTTGCGGAACTGTACCAAAGGAGAATAGTAATAAGGTAAATTTTCATTTGGCGAAAAAATAACTGTAAATTAAGAAACGATGTAGCTGCCAGATCAACGAGAAATTAACATTGCATATATGCAATGCTATGCAACAAAGGGTTAAACTAATCTGGATTAAAATCAAAAACACAAGGAATATGGTAAGCATTAATAACAGAAAGTGCAATGGACCAGGGAATATCCTATAACATATTCTGTTGAGGAACGTTTGATATTACGTCTAGAAAATATTTTCTCGAAAGTAGACGCTGGAAGAGCGCCTATACCGATTTCTGAGTTCATCGACTTCTCAACCAAATTTATGAACTTTTCCTTTTAGAGTCTATTAAAAACTGATTAATCTCGTCAAGGCAATTCAATGAACGCAACGTACGTTTTAGGAAGAACGTTACACGCAATCCGCGCGATTCCACGAAGTCATTACAAAAAATTTTAAGAACAAAACGTGATATTTATCTTTAAATACAACCGCAATCATTCAGGCAATAAAACTGTGGGCGAATGATACGAGAAATCGAAAATGCATACTAATTCACTTTCACCTTCATCAAGGACAAGCAGTTAGTCAATAGTGAAAGCAGCAGTGCGCAGCATCGAGGTATCCTTGCAGTCTAGCGACATTGCGAAATTATCAAGAGCGCAGAGATTGCACTCCATTCCACACAAGCTTATGCTGTATGTGGCTCATTTGTAGCTTTTCTGTTTATGTGTCTACAAATGCATTTATTTTGACTGCTGGTCGACCCTCGGCAATTAACCCCGAAGTATATTTGTTGGTGTGTTCTGTAAACGATGACGTCTACAAAAGCAGTTCGATTATTGTGTGGGTGGGCAAGAAGCCTTGGCTTCGAAGGCGCCGGAAATGTTGCCCACATACTCTCTCTCATTCTCTTCCCCCCAGGCACGTAACTGTGCGTAGCAATATGGTTCACAGTGTCAGCATGTGGCACTAAAAGGTTAAACACTATGGAATGTGAACAATTTCGAAAATTATGAAATTCGCATTTCCTATGATATCTAAATATAAATATATTATATATATATAAATATTAAAAGATTCAGTTTTTGCAGAAATTTCACTGAATTAAAGAATTACAAGAAGAAATATGAGAGAATGGTTTGGGGTTATGTTAGTTTAAAAATGCGTACTGTTTCAAGGATCTGCGACTCAGTAACAGATATAATTAAAGTAATAGGTTAATAATAACCTTTGTTTGGATAATAAGCATGCGGATTGGAGTCAGCTAAAACACTGGATTTCGATGTATGTCTTTCCAAAGCTGAGTTACTGAGACCTCTTGTAACTTACGAGCACACAGATCCTGTTATCTATTCATCTAATTTTAGAGAACGGGGAACAAGTTTCAGTAATCCGAGTTTTAAACTCCACACTTATCTTCAAAGTTCCTTTTTAAAATAATTACCAATGACTAAAACCTAAAAAATATCCAAGTTTTCCGAGTCTAATGCAAGTATTCACGCTGAAGCTTCGATAGCTCCTTTCATTCATAATCTCCCATGTCGCAAGGTCGTCTCTGGTTTCTTAAGAGCTTTCCAGACGGCTATTAAGAGAAATTTAGTCCAAATATTTGCTAAGTTTTAAAAAATTTCACTTAGAAAAATTACTTTTAACGACGAATATCAAGTTGACAACTGGAAATATGAAGGACAGAGCAAGAGCTAAAGCCTAACTTCGAACTCGAAGTCCAATTAAACCAATAACTCAGGAGTTTATTGATTGGTTTACAATATTCGGTGTACTATAAGAAAGTAATTACATGTGAATCTCAAAAAAGAAACAATATTTTTCAAAATTTTTTTGGTAAAGTGAAAATTTTTAGAAAGAATTTTTTTGTTTGTGGCCCGATCTCAATAAAGACCAAAGACTTGCCAGCCATATACATGTATATGCATACATACATACGTATATTGCAAAGCAAAGGAAAGTTGTAAATAGTAGTTCCTTCACACCAAGAATGTATCGGGATCCTACAACCGTTTGATAATAACATATTCCTCGTTTACAGATGTAGATATATATGTACATAGAGATAATGGAATACCTCGTATTAACCCACTGTGCAGCATTTAACAGCTGAATGCCAATGCCGGTGTTCTCATGGCCGATGCCTTCCTAGCCGCGTCGCAGCCACAACACGTACTGCTGAGTATATACATACATACATACATATATACGCATGTGACAAGGCATCCTTCTTTGACTCACAAGAAGAACCAAGAGTAAGAACAACTACAACACAGTCAAATACAGATGAAAAACAAAAATTATATGTATATTGTTGGCGCCCCCAACATCCATACCGGCTCCAGCAACAACTAAACGACTTGAAGCGAGAAGAAAGCGCATATCCACACTAATACCAATGCAGCTACTTACAGATAAATACATAAATACATATGTGCGATGAGTGAGCTATCGTATTTACCGAGCTCCAAAGTGCCGAGCAATTTCGTGACGCTTACAGCGGTCTGACTAGGCGCAGATTGTGTGTACGTGCGCGCTTGGCTGCTTGACGAACTGGCTGCCGGTTTGGCTCGCTGGTTCGCTGCTTTGTGCTGACTTGCTGCCTCGGTGCGACCTCCTCGAGCGTAGTCACACAACAACGGCCAGCACAGTCGTCTTTGCGAGCTCGAATACGCTACACGCGGCCTGCGCGATACCCCCAACAGATAATATCCACACAAGTGCTGCTTCACAGAATCCTGCCAACGCTTTATATAACACATAACACACCATTGTATAACGTGCTTTGTTTTTTATACTTTCATTTTCGTGTCGCGTGCAATCACTTTCTGTTGTTTTCAGCTTTTTAAAAGCAAAAGTGCATTAATATAAAGCAAGGAAGTGCGCTTTCTTTTCTATAGTTTCGAGAATCGGCGTACCCGCCAATATACTGTTTGATAACGTCCAATCAGTGTTCTGTTTTGTTAATTTTTTAATTTTGGGACTGTCCTTTGCCAAAGAATAAGAACGCGTTGAAAGGTAGAAACTTCAAAAAAAAAAGAAAAAAAAGACGAAACGGCAAATAGGCAACGAACTTTATTGCAACAACAATTTTGTGTAAAGAAATTTATAAAAATAATAAAAAAGCAAAGCAGAAGAGAAGGTCAGACAACAAAAACAAGAAGTCAATACGTTTCGGCAAAGTACTAAGAAAAGTGAAGGGTAAGTACCAACAACAATAACAGTTCATACACAAGTACCTCCAACCTGGCCGCCGCCGCTGTACACGGTTTTGTTCTTCTGTGCGCCTGGCCTCCGCTCCAAGGGCAGCTGTTGTAACAACGCCTCACGTTTACGCAACTAAGTTTGTTTATCCAAATCTGCCAAACACACACACACACACATGCGTTTTCAACAACTTTTTTATGTAATCAGTGTAGTTAGAATTTAACTAAAATTTACAAGAAGAGCATGTCTTAAGCATTTTTGGGTTAAAAGCGGACAAGCGATTTGGTATTGCATTTAGCTATGTAAGTCAGGTGTTTTGATATTCAAGCTAAAATTTTAAAGTGTTGCCAACTAACAGTAGTGCCGCGTTAATTTGATTTGGTTCGGTTTAAAGAGATAATATATAATAGATGAATTCAATTCGACTTTGTTTTCCTCATTGCGTTTGGTACCATTATCTTTTATGAAGAGAGATTCATATCGAAGTTCAGTACTTGTTTTAAAGAAAAACGCATAAAGTTCGAAATTATTGAGGAATGTTTATTATCAGTCCAAAAAAAATTTTTGCATTTATTTTTTTAAGATTATTTCTTTCTTGGTCGCGGCTATGTCTCTGATCGTCCATCCGTTGAGTCCAATTTTGAATGACTCGTTCGACGATTTCTACTGGTAACTGGCGAATGACATCACGCCATTGGGGTGGCCAATCGACCTGCCAAATACCTGTGAAATAATCTGCTTACCGAAGTGTTCTCGCAATAAATAGATTGATTGATACGATGATTTGGCGCCATTGTTTTGAAATCAAATGTCGTCGAGGTCACGAGCTTCAATTTCAGATATAAAATAGTCGGTTATCATGGCGCAATAACGGTCACCATTGACCGTTACATTCTCACCGGCATCCTTTTTTAAGTAGTATGGTTGCTTTTTCTGGATGGAATGGCTGCTCTTGAATCTCTTCTGGCTGCTCTTTGTTCCAAATGCGGCAATTTGGCTTGTTTTGTTCGATGGGTATGGAGCCAGGAATTGGCTTCATCGCTGAACCACATTTGGTTCGAAAAAAAAACGAAAATTCAATGATTTGTAAACCTTTTTCAGGCATAAGTCTTTCCATGATGAAATGCCAAACAATGCAGAACAAAAATAGCATGACAACACGACCTCTACTTGGATCACCCAAATCAACAAGATTAACTAATATCTCTTTAAAGCGGTATAAACTCTTTCTAATTTTAGTGAGCCGAGGACGCCTAAAATGTCGTGGTTACAGTTTTCAAGATTTCATCTAGTGTTAGAAAACACTTTACAATCTCTAGACACATAATGACATTTTTGTTGTTTACAAAGAAAGCTATGTACGACTTTTTCATCCGTCATAATATTCTTAAATTCAATTTTTTAATTTTCATTTCTTAAACCAAGAAATTTGTTTGTGGTAAAACAGGTGGGCGAGTATGGAATTGTCAGTTTCTGTCGCCTCGGAAGTTTTTAAATAATTGTTAAGATATTTCGCATCAGTGTATTTGTCTTGTGGGCGCATATCACGCATTTAATCATCAGTTTATTGGACTATAATTAACGCCTTTATAGAAATGCTGATGATTACTAAATATGCGACACTCTATTAGCATCTAGCAAACTTTTAGGGAGACTATACTACGAGTAAACGTGATGGTTAAGTTTTCCACACTGACAAATCACTCATTGGAAAATCACGAAATCAAATTTAGAAGCGTTTTCATGTGATAGCATTTTTCGAAAGCAATTACAGCGTCGCACTTCCAATTAACACAATGAAAAAAACGATAATATGATAATACAAAAACAAAATTCTACTAATTACTTATTCAGATGAGCAACTGGAAGAGGGTCTAACGCAATCACCTCACAAAACGCTTACAAAATAACATAACCGCAACCGCTTCCAACCACACACACATGTATATCTGTATGGATGTATATATATAGCTGCATTGTCGGGGATGTACAACTCATATTCAGCTCCTCCACGCCCTGATCTATAGCCGAACTAAAAACAAGCAACGACCGGTGCTTAAATCAAAATAAAATTAACGTCTAAACGTTTATGTAAGAACGACACTTCGTAGACAGTATTCAAAATGCATTTAGGTAGTGATTGAAAAAAGGCCTATTGTAGCGAAAGTCACAGTCACATATCACAAATGCACGTTTGTTCTACCCACACAAATTAATTCTAAAGCCGAGAATTGATTTGTATGGGTCACGTGGCAACGTCCGCGGCATGAAAAGGTGATCAGACAACGTTTGTGTCGGCAACTGACACTGCGCTTCCAAATTACTATGCATATCTATGTACTTATAGATATACCAATGTACACACATTTTTTTTGACTTTGGCGCTGCCTTCCTTACTGTTGTTGTTGTATGCAAATATGCACTTATATTTATACAATTTGTCGCCTAAAACTCAGATTAAGGAATTTTCGAGCATATCGCTGAATCAATTACTGTTTGAAATGGGCAATATACAGTGCATGCAATAATTCTAACACAATACTCGTAAAGGAATTGCATTTAGCAGCCAAATTTTTGTAACACCGCTGCAATAGAACATGGCGTCTAAGTTAAAATTTCACTTATGTGCATTTTCTACATCTTTTCTCGTCTTAGGTTAGGTTAGTTAGATGGCTGATCAAAGATCGCACGTGAAGTGCTATATGTAGTCCTTTGTGAAGCCATAGAAAAGAAGAACTCCTGTGTTTGAACTTATAAATTAGCAAAACGCTTAGTAGCTGATAGAAATTTGCACAGGCGTTTAATTTCCACTGCCGCCAGTTCGGTGGGATGTCTGAAGGTATACGCTTTCAAGCGTTTAAGTCTTCACCTCTCACACGCGGGTCAGTCGAGAAGGAAGTGTTGAGTTTTTTCCAAAGCTCCCTAAATTTTATAAAACTTAATCCCGAAAATTCAGTTTTTTGTATTCATTTCATAACTTTGTTATTCAATCAAATATTTTTAACAAAAATACTGAAAATTCTTACTCAGTCACTTGAAGACGTAAAAACGGGGTAAAAATCATTTTCGTGCTGGAAATTTAAGTGAAAAATCATTTGAATTGTTTGTGCTTTAAAGTTAAGTAATTAAAAGATAGAACTTTAAAATTATATCATGTAAAGAAGAATCAGTAGCTTCAGACAGACGAAAAGAGAAGGAAGGATTCGTTTATATTTACTATGAAAGTTTGACAGTTCGCCTCGCTTTTGATATGTGGAAGCTTGTTTCTATTAATTTTGCATAATTACTAGAGTTGTGTGATCTATTAGAATTGGCTATATAAACTTGATAAAAAGAGTGAGTTCAGACAGTGAAGCTTGTGAAAATGATAGGCTTTTCTTTGTATCTCCGCACAGTCTAATATTTCATTTAGGGAGAAATTCTATTGAGAGAGTTTTTACGGTTTAATGGTCAAATATGCGTAAAAACAAATTATGCTTGAATTCAAGAAAATAATTGAAATGCGTTGGCATTTTTTACAAAATCAAGTTATTGCTTTTTAATTACTTCCATTTTTGAGGAGCATTGAGGAGAGCGACAGGTCGCTGTCGTCACGGTTATTCAACGACCGCATTGGTTAATCTTGTTAGCGATTTCTTAAAAAGAACATGCAACTAGTTAAAATAGAAATTAACTCATGATCTCTTCATTTTTGTATTATTAAAGAAAACCAATTAAAAGTCGTGTAAGTAAAGCAATTTTGCGCTAATAAGCAAAGTGAACAAAATGTGAATATATTGTTTCACATTTTTTAGATTTTTGTTGATTTCTGGCTTATCACGTATTTACCTTTTCATTAAAAGTGTATGCACTGAGATTATTGAGGCATTAACAGTTACAGTTGTAAGCTGAAAAGAAAACTAATGAACTGATAAGCGTTGTATTTGCAAGAAAACTGACACCCATCCAACACGTTGATAGGTGTATATACATACATATATAAACATATATCTATCATCTTAAATATATATATTGCAGTGGATTTGACTAAACTACATAGGAAATAGTGAACTGGTTACACTAGTGCCATAGTTTTGTCGGTTATTGGTTTATCATCGCTTTACTCTGAGATACATATGTACATACACATACGTACATCATATATTATATATGTATGAATGCATACCAGTTTCGCACTACCGCCAACTAGGATCCTAAGTTAAGTGAATAACTTATTAAAACATAGTTTTATTTTAAATTTACATATGTATGTACTATATTACAAGTACTAGTCTATTTTCAGGACTAGTTATTTTCAGACCAGTAAATGCCTAAATCCTTTTCCCATGAAAATGCGTTTTCGTAACTTTTGGTAAAAGTTTATGAACTAGTTACCAACTAGTACCTTTATGGTTAGTTGCATCTCACTTCTAAACGAGTTTTCCTGACTTTTCTTGACTAGGTGATTCCAGTTAGCAAATTTCACTGACAAACTAACATTTCTCCTGACCCGTTTGATGCTTCACCGCTTCCTCCTATGCACACACAAGTGGACATACGTACATACATACGTAGGTACTTGCACATCACTTGAGCGAAATTATAAACTGTTTTTAAATGTAAACACATTTTTGCACTGCGAGTCATACAAAGTGTTCGTCGGTGAGTACGTAGATTTTTCCAGTCTCAGTGTCGGATTTAATGTAACTGGCCAGTCACAGCTTTTGCGCACACTCAATGTCAATAATATTATTACCACCACCAACCATTAATTTGTTGGAGTGTGCAAAACTCTTTACGTTTTTTGTTATTTGATGTTGTTGTTCTTATAAAAAGCAGTCTTTATTTAAAATCGCAATGCCCTTATTTTGCTTTGTTTATTTGAGTTTTATTTTCCATGCGTTTATCAATTTCATTTTTCTGCCTGCTGTCAGTGTACATGAAGGTATTTTTAATTTACTGTACTTGTACCGTAAATTCTATATGCACACATATGTACATATGGACATACATTTACACAATGCGTTCTTCTCATTGCTCTTTTTCTTTCTTCTGCATCAGAATATGTGTTTTATAGCACATTGTCACATCTTTTTGCTTTATGCACTTTTCTCCTCTTCTCATTTACACATTTTAATGCATTTTTTATGAAATCGATGACTTCGATGACTGCAATTTCTTTCTATGTGCATACGGGTATTTACACATGTGTGGTTTGAGGAGTCTTTGGCCTCTCTTATTCCAGGCGGAATTGTAAAATATGTGTTTTTCCATTTTTATGACCATTTGTAAAAAGCAGCTAAATAAAATCATAAAATGTTATGGTAGAAAAAAGTAATTAAAATATAAATGATGTCGGGCTTGCTTCGCAATGATCCCGGGAAAATTACATACATACATACATATGTGTAAATATATACGAGTGGGATGTAAAAGATAAAAGGTTTGCGATATGGCCAAACGTTGCCTCGGCGTTATATGGTGTAGCTAACTACATTCTATTTTTTTAGACAGATAATATTATTTTTATTGTTATTAAAATTTTTTTCCACACAATCCTGGCAGTGACATGCATATTATTTGTGTATTGCAAGTCACCGCGATAAATAGTATATTTAAGAACTACATACGTACATATATTACAGAATGGATGATTCATGGAGCAAAGGGTAAAATAATACCGATTAAGTTTCTCCTCAAAGAGAACTGAATAAACCAATATAATTTTAAATAAATCTTATGAAGGGCATACAAGTGTCCTTCAAATAATTCAAATGTAAAAATAAATATACTTTAAAGTCCGATATGGAATAATTTATATCCAAAAATTATTATTGCAATTACCCAATGATTGCACAATGATATGAATAAAGAGTAATATTGGATGGAAACTAGGGGCTAGGAGCTTCAACAATATAATTTCGGGAAAGACTTAAAAAAGAAAGCTGGTATAAACACAGCCAATGACACATGTGATGAGATTATCTTCTGAAAGTTGACATTCAAAAATTATGAGAAAACTGTGAGATTACTTAACATGGATGGTTCCTAAATAAAATAAATATTATGTCAAATAAAAAAGTTTTTGATACAAGCTCTTGAGTTTTAACGATAATAGACTTGTTCAGGACATAAAAATTAAGAATTAACTATGTTTTAACATTATATACTCTCACAATTTGTAGATTTGATTAAATTACCGCGTCCCTAAGGTCTACTGTGTTCTCTCCTAAGTCATAGCATATTGATAAGTTTCAATATACTGCTAGGTTCTATTGAGGTGATTTGGAAGCATGGATTCAAGTCTCTTTACCTTGAGTTTAAGGTCCATGTCCCATGTTATATAAATGCTTCTTAAGCTTACAATAGCCAGTGTAACAGGCGACAAGTAGCCGGAGTTTGATGCCATTAGTAACTTGGAATTGTGCATGCCTTGGAGTGGTTGTCAATACCCCTCCCGAAATACTCCTTCATCCTTGCAGAGCAGCTCTTTTATGGTATGGAGGAAATGTTCGGGTCCTATCAGGTTGGTGGATGCTGCTTAGCTCATCAGCCACTTCATTCCCGGCTATAGCGGGCACCCAGTTAAGTTGTACTTGTTTATGGTCTGATAGACTGTTCAGTCGTTCTATGCACTCCTGCAGCAATAGCGATTTGATCTCTTATGTAGAGATCGCTTTTAGTGCCACTTGACGGTCGCGATAATTCCGTTGAAGGTATATATATCTCAACGCACAGACTTATAGCAAAGACCTCTGTTTGGAAAATGCATCACAATTTGTAAGAAGGAGTATACATATTTTCAAGTGCCCGAAAAACCAAACCAGAATAATCCTTATGTGATTTCGTGATCACAATGTAAGATAATCACTTCAAATCATTTGCATATGTACATAAATATATAATTGATATATTCGATACAAAGTTTAAGGCGAAGCATAGTGACCATTATATAAGTATACATAGGTGCAAAAAAAAGCATTGACCGACTTCGACATTTTTATGTGTTTGAGACTCTTTTTGTGACAAATTTTGATTCGATCTTCACTGAAGATCTAGTTATCTAGTTTAAGGCCATTCATATAACCTCGTGCCGTTATATTGCTTAAAATATGTGTAAAATGCACATTATTTCCTATAAACATTATCTATTTTATGTAAATGTATAAAAAACAATAAAACCACATAATAAATCATGATTTATTATCAAACAGGTATATATTTCACAAATTGTCAATTTAAATTACACATACATACATAAATGCTTGCACACCCACTTTTCTGCGGAAATCGCTTGCAGCAAATGGCGAAGGTGTTTCCCCTTGCCGTGCACGGAGCTATGTTAAACTTTCCAAGTAATTTCATCAGTATTATTGTACCGGTTTGCAATATTTAATATTTTCTAATACAAGTATTTTCACTATTAATGAATAGAATTGCAATTAAAAACTATTGGCAATTAGAACTTAAACGACTGCTGTTATTTAATAACTTTAATACGCATTTGACATGAGCATTAACATTGGAAAGATATACAAAAACATGTTCATTTATACTCTTTTACGTACATATGTATGTACAAACAAAAATTTCCCCACGATAAATAACAAAAATAACACGGCATAGATTAAATGCTGCTGAATGGCTGAAGTACATGCACATTGTAGCTGCTAAGTTACAATGATTATTGGTGCTTCACCCACCTTTCACACACTTAAATGCATATTCTATATGTACGTATATACATATGTATTATGTACGTTGTACAAATATGCACGTATATTTGTGTCGTTTTTACCGTGTTTTTGCTATGATTTTTTGTTGTCTGCCACCGTTGTAATCAAGAATCTGCCGCGTGTGGTATGTGGAGTTTATAACTCATCCATATTTTCTGTTTACATCTAATATGATCTATATATACATATATGTATGTTTGTATAAATATGTTTACATATAGTATATGTGTATTCATATTGTTGTCCCGGTGACATTTTAATTGTGTTTCTTTGGTGTTCGCGCTAGTCAGGAGATCATAAATTGCCTTGATTTCATACATACATACCTATTAGGGTGAGACTAAAAAGAAACTTTACTCCAATTAACGAGTTAAAATGAATGTACATACGTACGTATGTACATAAATGTGTCTGTGTATTTCAATTAGCGACAAATATCAATCGGATTTTCTGGTCTACGAAGCTTGATGCACGCATATACACGTGTATATCACACATTCATACATAAATATGTATATTCGACGTAAACGGCATTTTCCAGCCTTCCGGGCACACTGATAAGCGCCGACACGATTGCGTTGCATCTATTACGTGCTTATTGTTGCAAGTCTTTATTAAATGTGACTGTGCATAAATTTATAATTTTACTTATGTATGTGTGTGTGTATTTATTCATATTTTGAAGCCGCCGATAACAATAGTCCCACTGATTAAATAATTGTATGTCAATAGCCTTGTATTTGTGCGGTCCACATACTAAATGCATTGAGTGGGCACATAAAATAAAAGTGATAACAAACGTACGCACATACGCACATACCAACATACATTAATACGGACAACTGAATGTGAGAATTGCTTTGTGCGTGCTTTGTTGACAAGCGTGTACACTTTACACAAATCAAAGCTCTACATACTTACTGGTGTATAAACCCACAAATGTACTTGTACAAGAGCACTTTTACAGGCATATACAGAAGTGTGCATTAGTGCAATTGGACTTGAGTAGCGTTCTCGAGAGCATTCTTTTGTTCGCACTGCTGTGGATAAGCACACGCATACGTCACTGAATTACTGATTTGTGGGTTCTTTGGAATTGATTAAGCCGATTAGAAGATAAAAACATTTTTGAATACGCAGGAAGCTTGTATTTTATATTTTATGTTATGCTTCCGGAGATAACGAACTTGCTTGTGGAAATTATAAAACGCGCAGAATGCTATTTAGCTTAACAATGATGTTCAAGCGCACAAAAAGAAAACCGTTGTTTCCTATTGGGGCATCAGAACCAAGACTTCAGTCAACAACTCTAACAAATTCAGCGAAATTCGAGAGCAAGAAAAATTGGATCGCGTCGAAAGACTAACAATTTTTTCAACGATATGTGAGAAAGTTATGGCTAGCCATGGAAAATATTTTGAAGAATTAATGATCTTTTTTCACAATAAAGCCTCAAATCATTATAAAAAACGGGGTTTTCTATTTGTACACCTGATGAACAATTTTTCGATCCTGAACAGGGTATATTAAGATTGCAACGAATTTTATAACAACGAGAAGGAAACGCCGGAGATCCTATAGAGTATATAATGTTGAGTCGATGTAGTCATGTTCCATTGGCTATATAAACATACATACATACATATGTATATACTCGAACTGAAACTTTACATACATACGTTCCTTTCACACCAAGAAGTAGTTCACGACTCGAACTACAGTACGAACTGTTCGATGAAAACCAAGTGCTTGTATGGAAAGAACAAGATATCTTCACGAAATTTGGTACAGATAAAGCAATTCTAAAATCTTCGAACATGTTATCACATCGGACTAATATAGCAAATAGCTGTCATACAAACTGACTGATCAGAAAGTTCTTCATAATATCTTTTATTGAGTAGCCTCAATCCCACTCGAAGGGTTTTTATATCAAAAAACTAGCAGAACATTTTCGCTTTGATTTCTGGCATTACTGCCTCTTATAGCTTTTCTATATAGGTCATGGGCTGAGATAGCGCCACTTTGAGATCAATAAAAGGAGCACGTTTGCATGCAATGTTATGAAACTGCCAGCATTGTACAAAAAGGATATACTCCTTATTCCAACATTCAGATAATAACTGGCTATATCGCCATACATAATATGTATATGCAAGTATGTAATATAATGATAATGTATGTATGCTATAACTCTATGTTGTCATTACTCAACAAAAATCTACATAATTGCTGATAATGCTGTAAATAATGCAATACATAATTTTAGGTATATAATGCCGGGCTATTTGGACTGTTGACTCATAATTGTATTCCTATGCAGTTGTGATATCCACTACTTGGTAGATATCGAGTTAAAATAGCCGCGTTCGATGCGACACTCTGCAGAAATATGTTCAAGCTCCGACCGCATATCAATGGAAATATCATTAAAGTGATCTAACCTTTGTACACTTTAACTTATGTCACTCTATTTAACTAACGGCAGTTGGGCGCTCGATTTGCTCCCCTTAAATTTAAAAACATTTATGAATCGATTATAACAATAGGTTCAGAGGAATAATACTACTAACCAAATCTGTTTTCGTTGGGAATAAATATATATGTATGTATGTAGGAAATATACAAATTTTGTAGTGGCAAATCCATATTTTTGTACACCTTGGACTGCTTCTAGAGATTTCAAATCTAATTTCTCTAACAAGAAATATAAAAGGGTCTTGAAAAGCTTTTACAAAAAAATATAAATTTTTAGAAGTCTAAGTTATTATTATTTAATCTGAAAACATGTTATATCGTTATTTTTGACGCTTGCGCTCATTTGATAGGCGCCTCGACTATAAGCCTTTTTACAATATTTCAGTGAATGAAGGTCCATATTTTAGTTCCAGTGGTATTTCAACTTCTTAGATATTTGCTCCAAAGTAATCCGACCAATTGATTGGGAGGAAGAGTAGGTGCCAAAAAATTTGTGGTGTAAATCAAATATATTGAATGCTGAGCACATTAAAGAAATAATGTTTGTATAATAATAAATTTGAAGTGAACTTAAATTTTATTTCTTAAATTTTTTTTATTTTTTATTTTATTTTATTTTTAATTAATAAAATTTGATCATCAAAGTGCGCACCAGCATTACAATTAGGCTAATGTCCAAAATGATTTCAAAATCAAAAAACCCGAATGAGTTAAACAACAAATACTTGAGTTCTACTCATTTAAAATTCAGAAATTTTTGTTTGTTAGCTTGCAGGTCAATGCACCTGTAAGTGACAACGTCAATCGCTTTGACACCGTATACCTGACTTTGCCGGCATTCGACACGTTTAATGCAGCCCAGACGCTGCAGTTAGCCGAAAAATTAATAAAAAAGTTCTCGTATATATTACACTGTGCTTTCTCGTTTCATATACATGCATATCTATGTATATACAAAAATATGACAACATACATAGATACATATGCATGTAGGTATGTCAGCATGCGTGTTGGAATATTTTTTGTTTGCGTATTTGGCATAAAAAATCAACTAAACAAACAAATGAAATATCAGACATACATACATCGAGTATATAGGCACATACATATATACTCCACCAGCGTCATGGTAAGACACTAAATTAGAGTAGTCCTATTGGAAAGCGTTCGTATACGGACCGCGTTGAGCACAAAGCCAAGTCACGACCACTGTTTTCAATGCTAAGGTAGCACAATTGTCTCTAATAATAGAAATGTCAGTGTTTTTTTGAAATATTTCCACCAAAATTCCCACTCAAAAATATGTTTGAGATAATTACGGATTGCATTTATTTGTTTTGTTTCTGTTTATTTATGTTTTTTTTTACCTCCTTTATATTTTTAAAAAGACACAATTTAAATCTCACTGTTTTTGTGAGGAAATCCTTTACCTGCATCGGTTCATATGCTCGTATTTCGAAAACATTTTTGTATTCACTGCCAAGAAATCGAAATTTATTTACGTCTACGCACCGCAAAGAGGTAAATACTGCTGTGACATTCACACGCGTTTTCCGCTTTCGTTTTTTTCCACTTCTTTGTTTCGGAATTTTTACACTTCTTTTATTTTGTTCCATAAATACCAGCATGCTAGTACGTAAAGAGCTAATCTGCAACAAAATTCTAATTTAGTATTTATGTGTGTGTTTGAATGTATGTATGCATGTGTATATGTTGCCGGAAAATTTAGAAAAATAAATGAAATTGCGTTCTTCATATATATGTACATACATATGTATGTATGTATATATACATACATATCTATAGACATACATATATGTCACATGAATGGACCCTCCCACACATTTATATACGTTTGTACATACGTTTACATAACAGTTTAGAAACTTCCGCAGATTGATTTGAGTTTTAATACAAATATTTCTATTTTCTTGACTCCAACTCAGTGCGGTTGATATAGAAGCGTATTTATAGAATTTTTCCTTTTTTTTAGGAACACGAGTATGTTGATAAAATTTTGTTTTAAATGGGTCTATGCCTCTGAAAATGTTTTATTAAATACAAACACTGAAGAACAAAAATTTGGATGCAGTTGATGTGTAATACATAGAAATGTTTTTTTTTTCGAAAAATTTTGATGTCGTAGTGAGTACTAGAAGAATGAAATTTTCATTCCTTGAGTTTAAAATTTAACATTTGAGTTGAAAATATCGGCCACGCCATATTTTTTCGTACGCAGTGTATACTTTCACGTACTGTTTTTCCTTAAGTCCTGGAGCTAGTTACTTATTTTTCCTTGCAATCTTTTACTAAAAAATTTAAAGCGGAAATTTTATTTCTATTGCTTAGAATAAAATAAATTCCTATAGATTTGAGCATACAATATTATTGCCTCTAGTAACCTTCCAAACTATACATATTTACCTAGCTATTTCAGCTTTCGAATATATTTTATACAATTCTTGCATTACGAAAGTTTGTAATCAACAATATGGCAACCCTAAAGAACCATATTGATATTTTTAAATATTTGGAAACTCTGTTCTAAAATTTCTTCTTGGGTATTTGATATAAAAAAGACACTGTTTTGTTACTCTAGCTTTAGGAAGAGTCTGCTTCGTTATATCTGGAATGTATACGAGTACATATGTATGTATATCAGATACCATCCATGATATTTAGCTTTAATTTGCAGATTCGCTTAAAGTAGGTTAGATGGCTGATCAGCGATCGCACATGGACTTCTATTTGTTTATACACGGTTCAGTGGGATGTCTGAAGGTATGCGCTCCCAAGTGTTTAAGTCTTGATTCACAACCCCGGGTCAGTTAAGATGGAAGTGTTCAGTTACTCATATGTGCCAATAAGGCAACGGACTGTTAAAGGCCCCACAACTAGGGAGAGATAGCCTTACTAAGTGTAAAGAAATCACTAGATCTCTTGCGTTCGATCCTGGGCCAAAAGGCTTTTTCGACAGCGCACGTATCGATGACGGCCCAGCGCTTGCCAAGCTTCCGCGAAGCCCAGCTATCTAGTAGCAGAACACAAGAGCATACGCTCCCATTCTATCGATAACTGTTATAGGGTGCCTTTCCTTGCTAACTCATCCGCTTTGCAATTTTCTGCGGTTCCGCTATGGCATGGCGCCCTTATCTTATCATAAAGGCACTCGATTCTATTGATAGCGAGGTTAATGAGCTCACGGCTAGTATCGCCGCTCTGTTATCTAGTCCACTCAGTCAATTCTCTGAAGGAGGCTGCACGCCGGGGCAGTAAATCTGATGCTACCTTAAAAGCAGCAACCTCGGCTTGGAAAACACTGCAATAGTCAGGAGTCTTCTTCCCACCTACAACTCTTGTTCTCTCGTTGGCATGTAGGCAGAGAAGGACCCATCAGAGTTCCCGGGTGGCGACTCCATGATCCAAGTGATCCGGTATGTAGTCAAAATGTGTGAGCGTATACAAGTGCTCAGATACGTATTCTTTTATGAACCCAGTTTCATGGAAGAAAATTATTTATTTTTTCAGGGAAAACATACAAAAAACCTTAAGCATTTACAAATAAGAAACTAAAATCAGAAGGTTTCATTAAAAACGTTACTTTTCAAACATTTAAAAAAGTTTTTTTTATTAAATTTCCTACTTAATAAAGAATTTACGGTTCGTTGCTCATTTCGAAAAAAAACCACCCACATTCGCGAAATTGTTATATAAATAAAGCGATTAAAGATAATTCGATATAAATATTTTCCAGTTGTCACGTTCATTTTATGAGAAGTCTAGCAATTATTGGGATGAGAAACAGCACCAAAATTATAGGGAAAACAGATGATTATGAGTTGAGTTTTATAATTACGTTATGGTTACTCTCATGCCAACTATTATACGATTTGTTTTCATGATTTGTATCGGCTGAAAATAGTAATTTAATTGTTATTGTAATAGCAACAAATTGCAAATACTTCTAGATTCATTTCAGATAAAGATTTATACTCATGACATGTATAAAAAATTAAGAAATAAAGCATAAAGCTTACAAAGTTAATATTACCACTTAATGAGTGAACAATATAGTACATTATTTGAAGATCTCATTAAAATCATAAAATTAAAATGATGGTGAAAATATTTCGTATTTAATACAGCATATTAGTGGTGTTTTTAGGTATATTTTATGATATCGATCGCTGTCGATCCAATTTTCTGAGCTTAAACGGTCTTCTACCAAATAACGAACCAAATCGTATTATTCAACTGTTTTGTCATAGTTGACTTTAGGTGCTCCATAACCATTGAAGATGATTAGAGGATACAAATCCAAATGTTAATTGTCTTCACAGCCCGTGAGTTCCAGAATTTGTAAACATTGTTCTGGTAAGAACCTTTTCCACATTGCAATTTGCAAAATTAAGCCGAACATAAATATCAAAACATGAGTTAATTTTTGCAAGCTATATCCCAGAGTAAAATACATATATATATTTATATAAATCATTATTGAATATGCTTACATAATTCTTAGATAAACAAATGTTCGGCAGTGTAGAGGTACTCGCGGTGTAAAGTCTGTAGTCACCTGCTCAAGGGTTATTGATGGACTTTATTTAATCTATTTGCACAAAACAATAATTGTAATCAATTTTTAAAAAACTTTATCACAACACACAACACTAGAATATATATATACGTCGATATATCTATCTATATATATAGTATACATACATTATACATAGATATGTACATAGCATAGACACGCATTATACTGATAAATTTACTCATCATTCAACTTCTTTGGAGAAACCAATCTGCAGACACTTTCCACTGCTTTGGTTGTTTGACACATTTTGGTCAATGAAATTTTGTAAATGAAAAATTTCAAAAAATAATTGAAAAAGAAGATAAAAGTCACCTGAAAATTTTTAGTACATATGTACCTGATAATGGGACAATGAATTGTGTTAATAAGAGTGGTGATATTTTTATACCCTGAACAGGGTATATTAAGTTTGTCACGAAGTTTGTAACACCCAGAAGGAAGGGTCGGAGAGTCTATAAAGTATATACATATATAAATGATCAGCATGTCAAGCTGAGTCGATTTAGTCATATCCGCCTGTCTGTCTGTCTGTCTGTATATAAACGAAATAATCCTTCAGTTTTTAAGGTATCGTATTGAAATTTTGCAAACGTCATTTTTTCTTTAAGAAGCTGCTTATTTTTCGATACCACTGATATCGGACGATCGGAATCAAGTTCTTGTATGGAAAACTTTCACATTTCATATGGTATCTTCACAAAATTTGGTATAGATTATTTTTTAAGGCAAAAATGTAATTTCCGAAGGATTTGTTCTGATCAGTTATATATAGTATATAGCTACAATACAAACTGAGCGATCGGAATCAAATGCTTGCATGTTAAATTCCTCATTTGACAAAATATCTTCACGAAATTTGACATGGATTACTGCTTAAGGTAATAATATAATCTTCGAAAAAATTGTTCAGATCGGATTACTTTAGAAGAAATGCACCTGTGAAGTATATTGGCTTCGGTGCAGCCGAATTTAACGTTTTTTCTTGCTTCATTTCCACTTCTAGTTGAAACTTGTCAACAAAATTTCTTGACATAAATTTAACCATTTTTTTACTCTTGCAATATGTTGCTAAAAAGTATAAAAGTTTCGTACACCTAACGGTTCAACGGTTGAGCAAAAATTGAGATATTTTGATGAAATTTGGTGTACACGTTCCTTTGAAAAAAAAAGTATGAGTCAGTAGAAGGGGATAAACGGACCGCTACCACGTCCACAAGACACCATTAACCGAAGCCCTATAAAAATCCATAACTTTCAACTAAATTAAGATATAGGACTTTAATTTCGCACAGAGTATCGCAGTAACAAGTAGTTAGAGTGGGTTAATACTTTCTTTAGCCCCCATATACCTACCTATTATAAAGTTTTTCGAACTTTCACTCTTGGATTAGCAATTTACAGTATGTATGTATAAGATATTTGATTTAAACGAGATTTTATATGTTGCATATTTTATATGCAACTAGAAGTATTTATATGTGTAATTATAAATTATTATATGGGGATTCCTACTAGTGAAAGCACATTTTATATAAAAATTAAAAGTCATTATTTGACATAGTTTCGATCGTGATACACCGATTATGTTAATCTTAAAACTTTTTGAGTTTTTGAGATTCGAAATAGATATTGGTATCAATCTCTTATAATATGAGAACAGTACGCAATTTCCGATATATGAAAATGTTGTGGATGTGTACATATGTATGTATTTATGTACTTCTCAACGATAATTACTACTCTGACGCATTAACTGAGCGTGTGCATCATGTTAAGTAACTGTAACTGAATAGTTACATGTTTATTGCTTCACAAATCAATTGCACCAGTGGTAAGGTGTGCAGCGGGGAGCCATTTACATAAGTGGCATGGCGTGCATTCCATCAATCACAGCAACAAAACACCTGCGTCAGTTGGCAAAAACAACATGTAAGTCACGTGAAATGGCATTTAGCGGTGTTTAGATGTCAAAACCAGAAGTGCAAAGCTTTAAATGCTGCGTATGCAATTGACTATTCAGCTCATCTACACATATACATATATACTAGCATATTTACATAGCTCATACGCAGCCAAGTGGATAAAGTGCGCGACAATTACTTGATTTCTGGTTGGTTCGCAATCTATTTTTTTTTTTTTTGTTTGAACACTTGTAAATAAAAGTCAGTTAACCATAAAGACATGGAAAATCTTCTCAGAAACTTTGAGTCGCAATCGGTAGACAGCTTTCAGCCTTTGGAAGCCTTCAATTGAGATATAGCGAAAATTTTACTTAAATTATTTAGAATGAAGTTCGGCCTTAGATCTGCCAAGCTTTATGAAAGAAATAATTCATAGTATGTATAAATGTACTTACATGTGCAAATTTGTCGCGGACAGCGCGTGGGCGCTTGCTCGTTATACGCGTTTAGTTCCGTGCGCAGTACTTCCGCTTCACACATATACACACAAATTGTTACATTTTACTCTAGCACCGAATTAATTTTATCCCCTTGCAACATGCTATTATAGAGTATAATACTTTTGTTCACCTAACTGTTGTACGTAACACCTAAAACTAAGCGAGATAGATCAGTGTAACGCCATTAAACGAAAACCTGTAAAGTGTCATAACTAAACAATAAATTAATATGCAAAATTAATATAGAGGAGATTGCAGCTGTGAGAGACACTTGTGGTTGGAAATTTTTAAAAAGTGGGCGTAGCCCCGCCTTATAGTCAACCAGAAGTCTGAGCAGAAGTCTTTTCAGCATTTCTCAAGTTATTTGATCTTACGTCACAAAAATTGTCGAAATCGGATTACAACCAAAAATGGGTAAAATCGGTATACAAGTATATTTGTACATAATGCAAATATATTCCAAGTTCCTGTTCATTTTATATCGCTTCTATAGGTCGATATGGAAGAAATTTTAAAAGAATTCAGAAAGTATGGATGAAATCGGGGCGATGCTCCTACGTTCAATTTCAAAATTTTGGCAACAGCTGAAAGTGTTTTCCAGTTGCGAGAGTATACAATGTTCCATTACAACCGAACTTAGCTCTTCCTTACTTTTTATATAAATAAAAAAATTGCTCATATGTATTTGCTTAGATTTATTACTTTTTCTTTTAACGACTTCCGTATTGTCGACAGTAACGTGGATATAATAAAAGGTACGTGATGATTGTTTTTAAATACTTGCAGTAGAATTATCTTTTTCCTACGTACGAAAGGGTGCCCAGAGCAAAGTAATGCAAATTTTTATAATAAGATAAAATTCAAACTACATTTGAACGTATACTAGTACAGTTGTATATTACCAAAACAAATAATATATGTAGGTTTATATGGATAATCATTTAAAGCCTTACATACATATGTATTTGACGAAGAAAATATTAAAAATTTGGTATGAAAAATAAAGTAAAATTCGAAGGTTTATAGGCTAGTCAGAAGTGTTTATGTTATTTTAAATATGAGAAAGTAATCAATTCTCTCTAGCATGGTTTAATACTCAGTCGAAAGATGTATGGAATACTCTCATATTAGAAGTAAATGAATTCAGTAACGTGGATTTCAGTGAGAGTAATTACTTTGTTGAGATAACATATCAATCAATAATTAGTGCTAAATGGACAAACTTGCAAAACAAATCGTTTCTACTTTTTGCTCATGAGTGTGTAAGTCATTCAAATTAAAATTATTTTATTCTGCTTACTTAATTTGGAAATCCATATTGCTATGATTTAGAAACTGAAATAATCAGATTTGAATTGGAAATTTATTTTATGTTTTGTAAGATAGACTACTGCATATATTGGGACAAAATAGCACACGGAAATTGTAATTAGATTCCCGGGGTAAATGATATTTCAAAAATTGTATTTTGCTCAGTTGATAGGATTGTCCTTAATTACTCTGCCAAATATGAGCGCGATCTGTGAATCAGTGTCTTTAAGACACCTGCTTCAGTCGATACACCTCACTAGTGTGTTAAGATTTTCGCAATGCATAAATGCATTACATATAGTACTTTATATTTTAGAAAAAACGCAATCCAAATTTACAGCTTGTACAAGTTCCCTGAAAAACCCCCAGCGATGATCTCAATCAAATTATGCGTTCTTGGACATTGCACCGCTGACAGCCGTGAGTATCTGAGTTTGTTCGCGGTAAAAACTTATTACGGGAATTCCAAAATACAAAATAAATATGCCTCCGAAGGCGAAACCAAACCGGCGGTGCATATACCTGTTAAATTTAAAGTGAATTTATAACAATATACATATATGTATGTATGTATATGGCAGACATTTGTATATATTGTAGAACAAGTTTCCAACTGCTTACCAATTTCCATCAAGTGATAACTTTTGTCTGTATATGTATATATATATATACTTACACTTACATACATATTTTTACTATAATTATTTATGACATTTTAATAGACGTGTGCAAATTATCAATAAATCGATGAGTGCTTCGATTCGTATCTATAATATCTTAAATTATTTTACTACTGTGTCTAGCATGGATTTGTTGGAATATTAAAAAAAAAGTTGATAAAAACGTTTTCTCGCTCAAAAGCTTAAGTTCTTAAAAATACAGCATAAAATGATAAAAATTGTCGAATAGTTGTAAAAGTAAAGAGGCAATAAGTAAATTTTGAAAAAACAAACACGATAGTATTCTTATATGTATTGCCCTAATAGCCTTATTGCATACTCATTTAATTATTAATCAATATTTATTTGGTTGCCTTCAAAGTAATCCTCACCAGATGTAATACACATGTCAACGATTTTTCTTTTCATAAGCTCTTTTTAAAATGGCCTTCAGCTCCAACAGCGAAGTTTGTTTTATCGACTAAAAATGGGTTCTATGGAGCGCCACTTTCAGTTTGGGGAACAAAAAGGACAAGTCTGGTGAAGACGGTTGGTGATTGATAATATTTCTTATCGGAACAAATTCATTATGCACCAAACAACGAATATCGGAAGAACAATGAGCATCACCTTGATTTTTGAGAGGCGTTGACGTGGTTTTTTTGTTTGGCTCACTCCATTCCGATGACTGTTGGCTTGTATACATGTCAAACTCATAAGCCAATGTTTCACTGGCAGTTTTAATGCTCTCTTTCCATTTCTATACTGTTTGCCGGAGGAATTTCAAGCATCATATCCTTCATTTTTTAAATATTTTCATCAGGTGAAGAAGTCATACATCGACCAGAAGGCTTTGTACCACTCGTGGTTTTGTGGTTTTGATAAAACCGTAAGCCTTTTCCAATATTTGCAACGATTCCGCATTCGAAATTTGGTTAGAAATACAAAATTTGAGACAAATTCTTTGTTCGATATTTTTATCCATTGTAAAAATCGGAATGCACTACTGAGGTATACTGACTTAAGTAGCTGTGTTGACAGATCGCGCTCATATTAGGCACAGTGATTAAGAACAGTCCTACCAACTAAGTAATATAATATACACGGGGAATTTAATGTACAATTTCCGGGTGCAATCTTTATATAAAAGTCACGTATCAAGTTATTTGTCCGCGATGGACTGCTAAACTACTGAACCGATTTTAGTAAAATTTTGCACACTGTGTCCAATTTGAACCAACTTAAAAGATAGGATAGGATAAATAAATGGACACTCTATTAAGCGGACAACACTATTAACTGGACAGAAAGGCTAGTAACCAGAGATTGAGGAAGCAGCCTTAAATTATTATTTAAGTAAATTTTCCACAAAATTTATTTGTATGAACATCTTCAAAATTAAATCTCAAGTATTTACAATCCCTTGGGTTCTTGAACCGACAAAAATGTTTTCTCCTGTTTCCAATTCTCACTGAGTTTATTATATGAATAATAGTATAAAATGTATACTACAGCAACGCGTGGCCGGATCCCCTAGTGGAAATATGTATATATTCCATATATGTGTAAAAAAATGCTTAGATCAAATGTTTAAATATTTCCATGCTAGTCAGACACAGCACAATTTTATAAGATCAATGGACCGAGCTTTTACTTAATTTTCAGTAATATATTAGGGGTACTCTCTTGCTCTTGCAAAAGCCTTGCATGGTGAACGAAATGCAGATATTTCCACTTGGTGTACCTGCACAACAAGCACACGAAGAAAATTACTTGAAATGGCTGTGAAATATGTCAGACAAAAACCCATGTTTATTCTCGTAAAAAAATTATTGCAACCCTGTGCAAGCTATCATTTTGATTAAATACATATTTTGACCTTAAATTGTTGAGGAACGGAAATTTTAAAAGATGTTATAATTTTTATTTAAATTATAAAGATTCACAATAGCCATGCACAATAGTCATTTACAATAAATTGACCGAATCAGCCGATCATATATCACTAGATTCCGCAATGGGTGCTCTCTTGCCCTTGCATATTTCGGTATAGGATTTTTGCATTCTGCAATCTTGCAAGAGCAAGAAAATAGAATCCCGCTATTATGTCAAATGCTTTGTTGCCATTTAACACTAATGGAAACAGAATCTACTGTAATAGAGAGTTTATGTTTTTCGGGCTGTAATCGGGATAAGTCCAATATAGTAAAAAGAACGTAGTTTCCAAATATTTAATATAGTAATTGAGCTCCGTCAAGTTTGCGCACAGATGAAAACTGTTAACCTTAGTTGCAATGCTTGTTTGTCATTTAAAATCGGCATTCCTCATTGAAGCTTAGTTTGCAATACATTTTTAGTACCAACAACTTTTTAAAGTAGTCGTTAAATTCTCACTTTATTTTTTATTTTTTATTTTTTTATTGTTTTGACTTTCATGACTAACACAAACACCTAATTACTAAAAATTTAAAAAAGGATAGAATAAACAATTGTAATGAGATATTTATGCTCGCTCTTGCATTGAATTCAAATTGATAATTTTTTTTTTTGTTTCTTTGAGCAAGTTAAAACATTAGTGCCGAATCGAGTGGCACAAAATTTCAAATACTTCCCCATATATTAAAAATTAAGTCGAACTCATTAATCTAACATAACCTCAAACGACCTTCAACTTATCAATTGCTCGCTGTGTAATTTGAATATTTTTATAGAACCCAATTCCCGATTTAAGCACCTATTGTATCGGCAAACTCAAGGTACAGTCACTGACACTATTTTGCTAAATAAAATGCTTATATCTAAATTCAGGAAATACACCTGAGAGCAAATAAAACCGCGCACATGCTTAATAAGTGCTAATGAAATAAAGATATCTGATGCAATAAAGCAACAAAGCAACATTAAAGTCAAGCACTCAAAAGGTAATCAACCAAGCTTTGTAATGGTAATTAAACCACAAGCAAATATAAAGACAATGTATTGAAGCGTACTAAAAAACGGAATGAAAATAGTATGTACTCGCACTTAAGTGTGTATTTATGTTTGTATACAAGTGTGTAAGTCCATTAAACTTACTTTCAATACTAAACTATTTGAAAACCAGCATTGTTTATACATATAATAGACGGTCTATTAAAATTGTACCAAACGCACAACTCTGCTGCGTAGCAAAGTGGTCTGAATGAGCTCCTTGTTTGTGAAAAGCAGAATTGCTGAGAGCACTCTCACATGATTATTATTAATTCGAAAATGTTTGATATAGAATATAAAGCTTGAAAAATATGTGAAACTAGATGAACAAATTTTTCTAAAAGAGGCTACTTAGCGTCAGCGAAGAACAAAATAGGCATCTTTGTTGTGAACTAAAATACATAAATGTTCTTAAAATTAAAATATTTCCACATCCGGATTAAAAATTTATTTTTAATTTATTTACATTTTTTAACCCAACTATCGGATTAAAAAATAAAAATTTAAAGTCTTAGTAGATCAAAAGAAGTAATTATTTAAAGATTTATAATTTTTTTTGTACTTCAGTCAGGAAAAAAAATATTATATTTTCAATCCCAAACGTTTTGAACTTAAATTAATTTTTTAGTTTGTTTTAGAAACAGTTATACACTCCATTTTTTCGAATAAACAAATTCGGATTTTTAATTATTACCATCATCGTTTTATTCCAACAGTGGGATTTGAATTATTGAATAAACATTTTCTAAAAGACTACAGCAAAAATATCAAAATCCCAGTGCTCTTATAAGTGGGTTGGCATAGATACTCGCTAACGAGTAGCCTGTAAAAACACAAACCCGACTTCTTTATCAAGTTCTGGAGGCTTGTTTAACAAAGAAGTGTTACTAGTCAAAAACGTTCTTAGGGCTCTTGAAAAATACAACCAATTTCAGTCTTAGTTTTTGAAATTAAAAGAAAAATTGCAAAAATTGCATTCAAGAAATTGTTCATAGCTTCCGCTTATCTAGCAAAGCGCGATAATCTATGATCTTCAACGAGTTTAGGCCAAAAAATCATGTTTATAACATAACTTGTTTAATTAATTTTTCAATTAACTTGTTTGTAAGACCAAACGATGACGAACTATATAATTTTATCTTACCTCTGGTGGGGGACTAAAATTGATAGACACGTCATCTAGAACCAAATATTTCTCACTAGTGCCCACTAAATATAAGGTACATTTCTTTTAATTTTGGCTTTAGCTTTTCATCTGGCCCAAATTTTTGATATTTAAGAACAAATGTTGACGAACTATACAATTTTATCACAAAAATTGTATAATAGAAAAATAAATGTTTGATTTTACAAATCACGAAATAGTTGGTTAAGTTTTTCCAAAACAAAGTTAATAGAATTCTACAGTGTAAAGTAATAAACATCCTGTGCGAAATTATGTTTTCTACGGGTATAAAAATCAGAACCACAAATAAAACATTGAATAAGTCTAACTTGACCTTATCAAGGTCACAGCCATAAAGTATACACATTACAAGGCGGACTATAAAAAACAAACGAGAATAATTCAAGCCGCGTTTAATGCAATATTTTTGCATAAATAATTATGATTGTAAAGTAGTGAAACACGCTAATATTTATTGAAGACTGCTCATTAAAAATGTGCACGTTTCAACAGTGTTTATATTGATGAGTCAAACTATGGGTTCTCAACAAAGAATTATATGAGATATTGCCCCGAACAGTGTGGTATTTCGGCCTTAAAAATTATGAATTGCACGCTAATTAGAATGCCAAGCAAAGCAAGCGTTGAATTTGATTTGAATAAACAATAAAAACAACAATAACTTAAGTAAACAAAAGAACACGTTTTTAAGCTTGATGGAAATTCCATTGATGCCTTGTTGTTTATATTTTCACTAAAAAGAGGCACGTTCCTGCGTTATCAGTTGAATTTCGACGCTATTTAACGTCGGGGGCACGTCAACAGCCTACCCTCTTACATCCGTCTTCGATGATTTGACGTAGTCTTTATTTTCACAATTTAATTTGCAATTTATTTTGATTTTTATAGTAAATTTATATTGCATCACTGACGTCAGCCGATTCTATGAAAATATTGATATCATCATTCGGCTGCGCTTATATTGTATTGTTATTGTAATACTTTCCTATGTTTGTTATTTTACATAAATTTGTGAAATTGGTGACAAAAGCATTCAATATCAGCGGTTTCCTTTATGTTCGGTTAACTTTGATTTCGTTAGTAAAAACACGCCAAGTAGTGGTTGGGGTTTCACAGTGGCGTATCTACAACTTCGGGCGCCCGGGGCCAAGGATGTTCTGCCGCCCTCCATTATCTACCTACCTACAAGTTAAATTAGAAAAGTGCATCTTTAAATTCTATCACTATTTTTAAGAAAGTTAATAAAGATATAAGACAAATTCAAAGACTGAAGAGTATTTGAGTAAAAATTAATATTTTTCATTATTATTCAGATTATTACATTGTGAGTGAACAACTCTTTATCTTTTATAATAAACTTTGTAAAAAAATTGTTGAAGTACTATATTTTTCTGAATATTAAAAAAACAGCGAAGATCGTTTTGCCAGTGCATTGAGTCACAACTTTTTATGAATGTTAAATTTATGGTTCATTCTTTTGAGAATATAAAAGGTCAATCGAGAGGCCTGAAAACGTGCCAAAATATAACAATTATTTTGGGGCTTATGTTGACTGACCTAACACGTTCTGATGGTACAGCAAATTGGTTCAGGAAAAAGTGTAGTTTAAGCACCTTGGGGGTAGCTTATGCTAATTTCTTAGCAACAAAATAAACAAGATGAGGGGTTTCAGTATTATCTCAGCATTTCAAAAAGACTAGGTCTCATTTTTTTGCCCCAGATCTGTTCATTTTGCGTAAAAGTTCGTTTCATGCGAAGATTTGAAACAAAATCACATTCAAGATCATTTAACGACAGTTTCAACCGCCGACATCAAATGTCAATATTATATGAATTGAGGGCTGCAATGATGAGTTACAAGAAATGCTTTATCATTTATTTCATTCATCTACGTTAATAATTTCCGAAAACATTGCTTCAACAAATATTTCCTCGATGCATTCAATTAAAAAGTGCACTCCAATCAATTATCGGCGTACGTTCGATTCTTTCCAGAATTTCACCATGTCCATCACTGCAGAGTGCCTCCTTCAATTATTATTTTTGATTAAACTGTTTTCGCTGGTATTTTCATGACTTACAGTTAATAAAGCAAACAAGTTAATCAATGGAATCAATGGAATCAATGCAATCAATGCAAATTAAATAATGTATAAGAACGAAATCCGTTCTGCAAATTACTGTTTCCGTAAGTGCAAGTCTTCAAGTATCGATACTGAGTGCAAAGACAAGGTTTCCACTTGAGCAGGTGAATGTTTGTTGAAATTTTAAAATGCAAGTGCACATTTGCACACCTTTTGATAAGCCCCAAAAACACATCGATGGTCTAGATCTATGTTTTCTTTATTACTAAGTCATGCATATACTCTATTTAGTGGAGGTGTCTATTTTAGTAGATTTTTTGGAGGCTTTTAATAATAACTGTACTTGCTTTGACTTTTCTATAATCACAATGCTTGAGTTCTCTTTTATATTCTTCTTCTTCTTGATTGGCGTAGTCACCGCTTACGCGATTATAGCCGAGTTAACAACCGAGCGCCAGTCGTTTCTTCTTTTCGCTACGTGGCTCTTGGTCGTTCCAACGGAGTGGCGGTCTTGCTCTTTCTCTGCTTCCCCCGGCTGGTACTGTGTCGACTACTTTCAGAGCTGGAGTGTTTTCGTCCAWCCGGACAACATGACCCAGCCAGCGTAGCCGCTGTCTTTTAATTCGCCGAACTATGTCAATGTCATCGTATATTTCATACAGTTCATTGTTCCATCGGATGCGATATTCGCCGTGGCCAACGCGCAAAGGACCATAAATCTTTCGCAGAACTTTTCTCTCGAAAATTCGCAACGTCGATGATATCAATATCATCGGCATACGCCAGCAGCTGTACACTGTATAGAAGATGGACTCTTTTTCCGCTTTTTCTTTAATGAAATTTAAAATTATTTTATACCCTTTTTTTATTATTCATTATGACACTTTGTACGATTTATGTCAGCTGCTTATTCGATTCGCTACATTTCTGCTCTCTGTATGTTTGATGTTTGATACTATTCTTTTACTTTCTTTGCATGTAAATTCAAAAGCAAAGTACGTAAAGTGACTGTTTTTTGTTGTATCTCTATTTAATTATTATTTTTTTTACCCATGTATAATTTGAAAAAATTTTTTGCTCGATTTGCCACTTTCAAGCAGAAAAAAAGTATTCCTGTTAAATTCCCCCTCGTCTGCCTCCCATTGATTGCGCCTGTTTTCACGACTTACACCGGTTGCATGTTCGATTCTGTCTCTCGCTCCAAGTTTTAGCGAATCGCAAGTTAATAAAACCGTAAACAAAACAAAATTATTATATAACTTTCCGCAGACCCTAAAAATATCGAGTTCGAAGAATATGTAAATTCTAAAAATATCGCAGATTATTGCTGAAGGACACTTCATTCATAACGAGAAATTCTAACTTCTAATTCACACTTGTGATTATAGAAAAGACACATTTAAGTGTTTAACAGCTGATCACAGATTATAGTATTTTAGTTGAGCAGTGCATATACTTATAGTGTACACATTCTTATAACGTTTACTGTATACAACTACATACGCAAGTGTGTTTTCAAGCAGATAGCAATATAATAGGTCGTCAAAAAAGTCTTGCGGTATTTTTATTGAATTTTCAATTGTTCATAAAATTGTTTTTGATGGCTCATGCCCAGCTCTTGACCGATGCAACGGCTGTTACCATGCCGGTCTCTTTCGACCAATTCAGCGATTTTATCGCAATTTTCGACGACACGCTTTCCGGAGCGTGGCGCATCTTCGACCACCTCTACACCAGAACGAAAACGTTGAAATCATCGTTGTGCGGTGGAAATGGAAACTGTATCGGGTCCATAAACTGCACAAATTTTATTGGTGGTTTGAGATGCATTTTTGCCTTTATCGTATTGTATAGTATGCCATGTTTGCGACGCTATAACTCACGAACGACTTCGAAGAAACGACAATCAATCAAACACGTGTCAGCGCGTGAAATGAGCTTTCCAAAAAGGTATAGCATGATCCGATGCAACGAATAAAACTAGAACTACGCGCTCTCAGCGCCAACTAGCGAAAATACCACAAGACTTTTTTGACAGCCTAATAGTACGCGAGTAGTCGCGGCCTTCTCGCAATTCCCGCCGCTTTTTACTTGGCAACTAACGTGATGCTGCAATATTTATGAGTGTGTGTACGTATTGAATTTTTTTATTTATAAAATCCGAGTTCAATATGTTATCGATGACGCACATGAAGGAATATATTTTTCCAATGCGAACCTCGGCTATCAGCGCCAATGCATACCACTTGACTTGACGCACACACACGCCTATAAGCCTACACACATATAAACATAAACGGCGTACTGTTCCATAAAACTTCTCGTAATTTGTCACAATTTATTGTAAATAATATTTGCATATTTACAGTTACAAGCGCCACTGTCATTCAGTCGTTCAAAGTACGATTTAAAATTGATGATTACAAATCAGCAGGGGAAAAACCAATATATACAAATACTTAGGTATAAATGTATTTTGTAGGCGTTTTCACACAGCCGATTGTTTTTCAGTAGGTGCAGTAGTCGTACACAATTACTTTTTGGTAGAACAATAGAGCAAATTGTTGTAGTTCGAGTGTTTAGAGCTACTGAGCGGTAAATTTTTTTAATTTATTAGAATTAGTGCAGAAAATATAAAAGGGCATGGCTGCTTTATTAGCTTCAAAAGCGTTTTATATCATAAACCGGTTTAAAGAAGATCACCTGATGCCAAACCCAAATTGAAAACTTTCATCAATAATGTTTCACCAAAATGAAATTAGAACAAATTTTTCCCTTTGCCGAAATTTAGTGTTATATTATACAAAATCAACTCGGTATTTCACTAAAAGAACATTTTTAAAACATGTAAAAAGGCGATTAAAATGTTTAATATTTTGTATTTCTTTTAGTAAGCTTTTTGAAAAATGGTCTATGTATAAAAGTATTCAACTATAACCATCACACAAAATATCGGTTTTAATGCTTGGGGTCAAGATTTTTATTAAATATGTGTTCTAAGACATTTAAAATCATCCATGTTCATAATAACGAAAAAATATTGATTGACTAAAGTTTGGGAGAATGCATACTTTTTTGAAAGTTTCTGAAGAAATTGGTGAAAAGACCTGCATTAGCGTTGAAGAATTAAGGAAATACATGGGTGTACGGGTTTCAAAAAGTCATCTTATTTGATTTTGCAACACCTCAAGAATATTGTACTAAATTTTCAAGTTGATCCGAGTAATAGTTTCACCGTCTTTAAACGTGTTTTTCTCAAAACTGTGTTTTTGAAGTAGGTTAGAAGGATTTCTCAAGAACTACTCAACCGATCTTTATGCAATTTTAAACAGGTCTTTGAGATACAATTCTTAAGGACTTGGACTACAACTAAATTTTTTTGTAAAAATGTCTGCCAAAAATTCAATTTCCACATTTTTCCTTCGCCTAAGTTCTAAGTTAAGGTTTTAACTAAAACACGTTTTTTCCTACCAACGCGGGCGCATCTTTTGTCCGAGAGATCACCGAATATGGCGTCGCAATGGCCGAGTTTAAAATATTTTTTTCCAAAAATTTCAGAATTTCTTTGTTAAGCACTATGTTTGTAGCAATAAAAACTTCTAATAAAATATTTAATTTTATATATGAAAAAAATTGTTGAAAAAATGCCGTTTTACCCGGGGAACCAATGTAACCGATTAAAATAAATAATGAAAAAGTTCCTAGCGGAATAACAGTATAAGCAAAGAATAGAAAAGAACTAAGAGGTGCAAATCGAATTTTGTGTGTTGCTCGATTGGAATTCTAACAGAGGTGAGAAACATGGAGTAGGAAGTCCACCATTTTCTAGTATTTGGCAGAAACATGCATGAATTATCTAACGAAATATATCAAAGTAGTTTCCAAATACTACTTTTTTAACTTATAATGCTATTTAGTTAAATTATTAAAAAAATATATAAAATTTGTTTAAGAAATTTAGAAATCGTATGGCGTAAATACATACACAAATTCACTCTCTGGTTCCCTCATCAAAATTCCCTGGTTTTTCATTATAACAAAGCTGTAATTCTACAGATTCCTTTCTGCTAAAGTCAAAACAATGTTAACACTTCACGGGGTGATTTCCCTCGTCGTGAGGCTAATTCACTGTCGAACCTGCCCCAGAGAGCATAAAATCATTTTTATATATATTTTCGCTATTTGGCGCTGAGAGCGCATAGTTTCCTAGTTTTATTCGTCGCATCAGGTCATGCTATACCTTTTTGGAAAGCTCATTTCACGCGCTGACGTTTGATTGATTGTCGTTTCTTTGAAGTCGTTCGTGAGTTATAGCGTCGCAAACATGGCATACTATATAATACGATAAAGGCAAAAATGCATCTCAAACCACCAATAAAATTTGTGCAGTTTATGGACCCGATACAGTTTCCATTTCCACCGCACAACGATGGTTTCAACGTTTTCGTTCTRGTGTAGAGGTGGTCGAAGATGCGYCACGCTCCGGAAGGCCTRTCGTCGAAAATTGCGATAAAATCGCTGAATTGGTCGAAAGAGACCGGCATAGTAGCAGCCGTAGCATCGGTCAAGAGCTGGGCATGAGTCATCAAACCGTTATAAACCATTAAAAGAAGCTTGGAGTCACTAAGAAGCTCGATGTATGGGTGCCACACTCATTGACGCAAAAGAACATCTTTGACCGTATCGACGCATGCGAATCGCTTCTGAATCGCACAAAATCGACCCGTTTTTGAAGCGTATGGTGACTGGTGATGAAAAGTGGGTCACTTACGATAACGTAAGGCGCAAATTGTAGTGGTCGAAAACCGGTGAAGCAGCCCAGACGGTGGCCAATCCTGGTTTGGCGCTCAGGAAGCTTCTTCTGTGTGTTTGGTGGGATTGGCAGGGAATAATCCACTATGAACTGCTCCCCTATGGCCAAAGGCTCAATTCGGACCTTTACTGCCAACAACTGGACCGCTTGAAGGCAGCACTCATGCAGAAGAGGCCATCGTTGATCATCTCCATCAGGACAACGCCAGACCACGCACATCTTTAGTGACGCGCCAGAAGCTCCGGGAGCTCGGATGGTAGGTTCTTTTGCATCCACCGTATAGTCCGGATCTCGCACCAAGTGATTACCACCTGAGAGTCCTGTGAAAATTGGCTCTCCCAGTTTTTTGCCAAAAGGAAAGCGAGCTTCTATGAGAGGGGCATTATGAAGTTGGCACCTCGTTGAGAACGCGTCATCGAACGAAACGGCGCATATTTGACTTGAATCGCATTATTGTTACCAATTTTATGAACAATTGAAAATTCAATAAAAATACCGCAATACTTTTTAGACAATCTATTATCATATATGTATATAACGCAATTAAATTATATTCTCTGCCTGCACATTCTCGCTCTTTTATATTCTCTGTTAAAAGTTCATAGTCAAATAATTTTTAGTTAGTCTGATCGCTCACATGACATCCTTATATTGTATTATTTAAGCTGTTGGTAACAAACACTAAATCCATCTCGGGCTTTTCTCGGATATCACGCCTTTTGAAGGCATTGCATATCTTAAGACCCACTACAAAAATTACAAGGACTGCGCAGGCGTGATAAGCATGTCACATGTGACAGCTGTCAAAGAACTTACTTAAAATAATGGGGCTATGTATATATCGTCACCTGAAATGCAAAATAACGTATCATCAAAAAATTCGAAATTGAGTGTCTTATTAATTACGATTCACTACTTCAAATTACATGCATAATATTACATATAGTATATCCACAATTTTCAGGTTCTGCCCTCAAATATAAACTAGTTTTAACCAATACAAAATTTTGTTTCACTCATGTTCCATTTTATTTCGTGTTTCATTCATGGTACTGTAAATTTACGAAAATGTTGTTAAGTTATTTTGCATTTCAGGTGACGATCTGCTTCATAACACTCAAGTATCGGCTAGAACATATTCGTTAATTAATCGGCCAGTTGATTGTCAATTCAGATAATCTGTTAATTTCACTCACGTATTATGTTTTTTCACAAGTACTTAAATTCTCAAAATTATATAACATAAATTGGCTGATGGAATGTGCTTTATGGCAAATAATTCTAATAAGCTATCGGAATAAGTTTTTTTTACTTAATAAAGCAACAATAATGTATTAACGAGTGAGATGAGTACGGAAAGGTGTTCTGAAAAGCGTTCTAAAAGCTTACAAGCAATATCGAAACCAACATTTTACCAGAAAATACTTCGAAGTTTGTAATTTTGTAAGCTCGAGCAAATATTTACTCAATTACATACATACATATAATATAACAAATGTACTTCAAGTACCTGGCGAGTATTTCGTAACATGCGAAGCTATCAAATTGACGTCTTATCCTTTAAAGGTATTTTTTTTCTCTTTATGTTTTTTTCTGTTAAATAGGGGGTGGTCATATTGCGAAAGTACAGATGTACATATACAGTTATAATGTATCTATCTGTGAGTATGAAGTACTCGACTCATTTGTTAGACACGCTCTTCAGTCTCAGCGATAAGATTAATTTTGAAAAGAGATTAAATTTTTTGTATTCATTAAAACAATGTACACATACAAATGTACATCTGTATGCCCCTCAGTCGGGAAATATCAACAACAAAACACAAAAAATATACGTATAATGTTATATTATTGATAAATTGGTTTATTAAGTAGGAATTTTGGCCAATCGTCGTCATTTCACAAAACATATCACGCGCTAACGGACTACTACTCGTATTAGCGCGTACGAACTCTCAGCTTTGAAAGCTACTTCAAAATTATTTGTGTTTAACAAATTAGTTGATATAATAGTATTTACATTAAAAGAGTGTTACTAAACGGCAGGTAATAAAATCAAGGTCTTGACTAAGCCCTAATTTGAATGCAGTAAAGCTTGACAACTGCAACATGTACAGCTTTTAAACTGGAGTGATACAAAATTATTCTAAAAAAAATTATATTTAATTATGGATTGCTCTCTTTTGATTTATAAAAAATATTTTGGAAGTTTTGAAACTAATTTTGTTTTTACTTCATTACAGGTGCAAAAAAAATCACGAACTCAGGAAGCTTTAGAGGTGAGTATTATTTTCAATAGTCGTATGACAAATATTATACTATAATTGAGTGTGTGAAAAATCTAATAGAACGAAATAATTAAACCACTAAAACACTACTCAGCCTTGTGAAATTTGTGCGTGCGTGTGTCTAAAACTAAAAAAAAACAGTGATAGTTTCTTTCAGACGGTAAATTTGAAGGTGCTTTCTTCAGATTCTTTCCGCTATTGTGTATAATTTTGCAGAGCCGCGACTTGCTTGAGACGCATAATGTTTTGAAAATATGTTTGTGTGTGAGAATCTGTTTCGAGAGACAAATCCATAGCGATAAACGGGAATGAGTTTAGTGGTCCAGAGTCCGAATATAACCTATTGGAGGTTCGAAGCACAATCACCTTTGCTACGGTTTACCTATACCACTAAAATTCGGCTATTTACATATGAATGTCTTCAAAAAATATGTGGACTAAAAAATCTCGTTCGAATTTCGGAATACCAAATATAACTTACTATATGTAGGTTAACCGCTTTAAATCAAAGAATGGCTAAGACACACCCTTCGAAATTTCTTTAAAACTGATGGTCTCATATATGTATGTATGTAATATCAATGATCGTCTCATTCGAATAATCACAAATACAAAAGTACATATTTTATTTGTCAGTCACTATATACTAATGAAGAGCTATATATATAGTTCATTCTATACATACATACATGTGGTACCTATACAATATATGCCACTAAAGGTATATATGTACATAAATATGTATAAATAATTCCAGAGCATGAAGTATGTATATTTATGATAAGCGAGGTATTGAAATATTTGCTGATATGTACAAAAATTTTGCAAAGTCAATATGTCAAACGAAAATGAGTAGAAAATTCGGTGCGATCATTTAATCAAATGTTCTATATACCAATATACCCACCTACACAGTTCTTATAAATATGGGAGAATCTCACCCATAATCACACATGGTGGTCTGATAAGAAACCTCCACAGAGGGTATACTCATAAATTATTGTTTTATTTGCTCACTGATTATCGCATTATTATCACAAGATATTTTTTACAGCCACAAAAACAATAAAGAACATTCTAATCACTATTATCGCTATTAGTGTATGTCAATTGAAAATGCTAATGGCGGACTAAATATTCCCGTTAGCTGAAAGCTTCAATACTTTCGTTAAACGTTTCAGACAGCGCCTTAATTGAGCCAATTAGCTATGAAAAGCTGCTAATTAAGTCACAACTTTCAGTTATATATAAATATTGGAACTTTCTGTAACATTAATTGCGGCTATAAATTAAGATATACGAAAATTTTATTTCGTAATCGAGTTAATTTTTATTTCATTATTATTGAAATTACTAATTAACTGAATAAATATTTGAACTTTTCTCAAATCTTCAGATATATTTATAAAATTGTATAGAAACACAGCGTAGACTTTTCTTTATTTAAGGAGTTGCATGGGTTTCCTCGGGTAAAAATCAGCGTTTTTCAACAATTATTTTCTCATATAAAAAACTAAATATTTTATTAGAATTTTTATTGTTAAAAACATACACTATTAACAAAGAAATTCTAAAATTTTAGGAAAAAAATATTTTAAACTCGCGACCGATACCATTTCCGGCGACCCCTCGGAAAAAAGATGGGACCACGTTTTCAGGATAACTCCTTACAGGATTATCTACAGTGAAAAAACACGTGTTTTAGTTTTTAACTTTGACGAAGGAAAGGAACTGAAAATTGGATTTTTGGCAGACATTTTTAAAATTTTCAAAAAGGGTTTTAATCGGAAAAAAATCCTTCGTACAAGTCTTTAACAATTTCTGTTCAGAGAAAGTTCTCAAATTTGCAGGAAAATATTTTCAGTACCTTATATTCTTGTCTAATCTACTTAAGTGCATTCCGAATTTTGCCGGTATTTATTATGGAGCAATCTGGGCGCAAAGTTCAAGGTCAAATGCCTCTGAGTGAATTTTGCAGCGCATTATCATTTCGCAAAAATTCCGCTTATATAATATGTCACTAATCTAAAGTAAGCTGACAAATAGATTAGAATTGTCACACTCACAACAACAACAAATCGCAACGCAATGATAAACCTCGGGTGGTAATCATACATACATATGCTTTACATGTGTACCTGTAATAAATTGTTATTGCACCTATTTCCGCGCAATAAATGGCGAATGGCAAAATGAGAAACAAGAAAACAAAGAATAATTATTGTTATTTTGTCAGCAAACTCCGCATAAAGCAAACAAAAGGCAGTGATAATGATTACAATCGGAAGATGTGAAATAGCGAAGAGTTCTCTAATTCTGCTGGCACGCTTGCAAAAATATATGAACATTTACATACATAAGTGTAAAAACTAAATAACCTTCATATATAAATATAATATAAACAAGTATGTACTTGTCAGAAGTATGCTTAACTAAGCATGCGAGCGCTAGTAGCTGGCAAGTTGATAAGCAAAAGCGAAATGGAAATGGAAAGTGCTAAATGAAGCTGAATGACATTAAATCGCAACAACAACTAACAATAAATATTGTATGAATTAAATAAGTGAAATTAACTGTAAATATATACATATGTGTGCATATGTATTCATTTAAACACTTTGCACGCCCACTAAACTGCTTGTTGAGCTTTTAAAAGCGCACCCGAGCAAAGTCAATGAGCATTTAGCGAAATTCCGCTGATTCCTACAACTTTGGACGCATTAACCCAATTTACTTGGCATTAACCAGTCGTGAATTAATTTCCAACAAAATGATGAATGCGCACGATTTCGATTTTTGCGAAGTCACTTATTTGCTTTGAGCCGCCTAACTGACAGTTGCGCGTCTGAGGGCCTGTCTAGAAATTGTTGTACAGTTTGAAGGTCTCAAAGCCATCGATTACAGTTTTCTGACAAATGTATTAAGTGTTACCAACTCCAGTGATTCTGGTCATTAAAATGTAAAGTACTAATAATTGAAATAATAGTAGCACCTACTTCCAATATAGCCTGTATTGCTGAAAGCCTTATGAGTCGTTAAAATTGGGCTGTCTTAGTCTTAAGTGGATTCTTCAGTCAGCCTTTAACTTCTAATCACTTGTATGCAAGTAAATTAAAGAGCATAAAATTATTTGCTAAATAATTTCATTTATCTTGTTTTGAAACTAAATTTTTCCGCTATTAATTTCTACCAATTCGCAACTAGATTATCGCTTATCGCCCTTGCAGTCTTACACTTAAAATTTTTGAAAAAATTTCCGATCATCATGTCTGATATAAATATATACATAGAAACATGTCTGCTAGCAAATACATATGTTTACTTAAGTAAAAAATATTAATTTCTAAAGTTTAATATAATTGCTCCTAGCGGCGCTGATAACATGCGCCAATTATTAATTCAATACTTTACTAATAAATTCAATTATGATTAGAGTGCTCTGAACCTTGTTACTCAGACGTCGACTTTCACGCATGAAACGGATGCCCAAAGCAAATAAATAAGTGCGTTCATAATTCTTAATGATTGGCTCTAAAATTTTCCGAGTTATAATAAAATAATAATAAAATCATCAAAACAAAAACAAGGGCGACCCTGTAAGAAAATTGTTGATATAATAACTTTTCGTGAGATACTAATTGTACATATGACTGAAAGCAGAACCGAGAGTGAATTGCTGTGGATGCTCAGTGTAAAGAGCTATTGCACAAGTTTAAGAGAACGGCATGGATAATAAGGTATCGTTTGCCAGTTATTTCTAAACATTTTAAATGTATTAAAAATTAGTTTCATAACAACAAACAGCAAAATTCTACCATATCTCACTCTAGATAGCTTGACAGAATTCTTTCTGAATACTTTCGTTATAAAACAAAACTTTCGTCCTGGGAGAGTTCTGAAAATATCTCAGTTGGAATTTTTTTAATTTCGGAATAGAATACTCCATAATCCTGTGATAAATTTAGTAAACTGAGGAACATCGTGAAATATTATATAAATATATATTTGTTATTCTTTTATGTAGAAATGCTACATAACTTTGGGAGAACCCATGGGTATCAGAGTAAGTGAGAGCTTATTGCCTTCGCAACGTCCAACGATTCCTCTCTACTCTCTCCAGTAGAGTCTCTATTCACATAGAGGGTTAGTACCACTCTAGCACTTCCTACATATCTACGTCACTATTCTTATCGTTTCCTGCTAGGCGCCCACACGGACCGACCTTGCACTCCCTCTGGTTTTTATTGCATTCCATATCTGCATTACTGCTTATTGGTTTAGATTAAACCTAGTATGTAAAGAATGATAATTTGCAATTTCCAGTGATATAATTAAAATTCAATTTTACGTGACGCCTTTCAAATTATAAAACCGAACGCGACTTTAAAAACAATTGAAAGGATTTATGAGTTTGTACGATGCAGATGTTTTAGTAGTAGTAGTAGATTGTAGGAGGTGGTTCATGAGTGGTAGTACTATTTTGTCATTGACCTAATCAAGCATTCTTATCGCGTTATGGAAAATACAGTGTGACATTGCCAAAACACACAAGAAATGGACAAACAGAATGCCCGCGAATTTAGTCAGATTTGGAGTGGTGCCATTAATCAGTTAATTTGCTTGGGGCTAAGCGTTATATAGAGGAGGTAGTACATGCCGTAAAGCCACTGTTATTCAATAAATTGCTTGATATTGTAGCACTCATTGGTCTTTTATAACGACATTGACATAATAGCATCTACGTGCTTTGTCGGTTATCGGTTGCTTACCATATTTGGATGATTCTTTCGGTTGCAAAATATGAATCGCTAAACGTTTTTCGATTGTAAATACCTACTTCCCGCTTGTTCGTTTTTTTTTTTTGAAATTCGAGGGAAGTAGTAAATCATTCGAAGAAAGGAAAGTAATCAATCTTCTTGGAAAAGATTAAAACTTAAGAAAGTAGTAACTACGATGCAGTTCTAAAAAAAAATATTATAGCTGAATACTTTTTATGTTTCATACTATATGTAAGATCTTATATAATTTGCCTTAAACTTTCCGCAAAAACTGCGGCTTTTACAAGATCATATAAATAATTCGCCGACCTGTTAACATATCACATCGTACATTAGGTCAATTCCCAACCCTTAAAAATGCCTTATTTCGCAGGTTTATTCAGAGAATATATGGAGAAGTTAATGGAAATTCCTTCTTTCGAACTTTACTGAACATGTTTTTGACTGCATAGAAAACTGTTATATTAGCATTTTGATACAAAATATCTGCTAGTGAGACAATCTTCGAAATCACCGCTTCCAAAAGGGCTGCTTTGGGCAAGGGTTTTTTTAATCAACGAAATGAAAAAGGGAACTTAATCTACGAGACAAGACTTGCAAGTAAAGTTCGTAGCTATTTAGCCAAGCCGGGTTCAATTTTTGACTGAAAAAGAAATAACTTTTTTGCAACCCTAGATTGACCAAATCTCTTAATAGGTATTTTTGTTTTAAAGTGCTTTCTTTCTTCTTATTTGATGTGCTTCCTTCAATATGGATTAAATGGGTATTACCTAATACTTTTCTATTGTTATAAATGAAGTTATCTCATGAACTCTCGTGTCTACAAATTTGCCCTCATAAATGCTTTTTAAATTCTTAAACATATTTACGAGTTCATTTACTAGACAATGCTGTTAGTGACCGCTGCGAAGTGCGCGGAAAATTGTCCATTTCCGGTCGCTGCTGTGAAATGCTCCATATTTCTATAAATTCTTCCAAAGCGAACACAAATAAGTATAATTTGAGAGAGTTAACAAAAGTTGCACGCCGTGGATTTTACGTGACAGTGAGCAGCTTTGATGAAAAGTACCATATTAATAATAATCATGTGCTAAATTGAATAATTGTGCGCGCCACTTGAGATTTATTGAAAGCGTGGATTTATTTCAAGCATTTTGTTGTTGTGTGCGAAAAGAAAAACAACTAAAAAATGTAGAAAAGTGGTATGCAAATATATATGTTCACAAGTTCATTTGGGACCATTAAAATAATAAAAGAAAATTTACTCAGCACATATTTCGCTCTGCACGTATGTATGTGTATAGATATGTGTTAGTAACATATTTATTTACATGAAGGCAGTTTAATATCCAAATGGTACATTATTAGACAACTAAATTTGCTATGGTGTTTTAATAATTCTAATTTTTTAATCGTCTAAGGAAATTAGCTATTTGGGCATTTTAAAATATCACTTACATTTTATTAACAAGGTAAACATACATACTTTCAAAGAATTTATTATAATACTTTGCACACATCTTTTCAAAGCACTGTATTTGTGATTATTTAAGCTTCAAACAGTTTGAAAGTCACTAACTCTGTAAGTGATTAAAAGCTCGCACAAAATAAAAGCTTTCGGTGTTTTTTTTCAAATAGTGAGCTTTGAGTAGGCGTTACAGATATTATTAATAACTTTTTGTTGTTGACGTTGAGAGTGCATAACACTCATATTACTGTTAACAACTTTATCTCACATAATAAGCACATACATATACATATGTGTGAAGCAATTATACAAACAGACACACAAGCAAACGTCTACACCTAGATATTTGCGATTACTTACTAGTTGGCATTGAAACTGTGCTGTTTGCACACTGAGCCGCAAAACTATGCGTATAATTATAGTTCTTATAGAAAATACATGAATTTCTTAAATTTTTAGAGCGTATGTGTATATAAAACTGTGTATCTACATATTTATTGAGTTTAATATTTATCTATTTATATATGCATATTATCGTTCACTTTTTTTAATAGGAGGCAATATTATATTAAATGAAATATATAATCGGAATAGAAATTAAATTTAAAAAAATACATACATAGCTGTATTTGTATAAGTATATGAAACATGCCTAAATGTAGGCAACAATTTATGCTGGAATAACGTAGTCTACAATTAGGCGCTATAAAAATGTGTTTTATTTTAATATGGTCAAACAAGGAAATATGAAGAATGAAAATTATTAAATTTTTTAAACAGCTTTTAAAGACACCGTTCCATTGAGCAAAATAACAAAAACTTTTTTTTCACAAAATTAAATTTTTTAAACTTTATGTAAGTGTAGATATTTGCGTTATATTGCGGCAAATAATTGAAAACTTTATTTAATTAACATTATGCCGTCTTTTCAAAATCATGAAGTGAATAATTTTTACTTTATGCTCTCACGCTTAAGCATTTCTTATTTGCTTACTAATTAGCAAGAGTGGCATAATATTATGGGATACGATTTGACGGTCTGAGAAATTAATGTAAATGCGTATTTCACAGTGTAAACTTGACTTAAGTTTTCTAGCAAAATTTGCTGTATTTCCAAAGTAAGGAATAATTTATCTAAACAAAACTTTAAATTAAGACTTCAGTTCGTCACGACTATTTTATATGCACTTACATACGCATTTTATCAATTCCTTATACTATAAGAAAATTTAATTAAGTGAAAAAAGCTCACACAATTTATTATATGTGCATATGTATGTATATATTCTCTTTCTTTCTTTCATTCTTTGTTATACACGCGAATTCAAAATTCTTATTCGAAAAAAAAGAACAAAAAAGCCAAACGTTTATTTAAGAATTTTAAAATTCTAAAATCATTTAGTTTTGAAGGTCAAGCTTTTATAACGCAGATTAGGATCTAACTAATTAGCATTTTAATTTTGCATATTATTTTTACTTAACCAGTTTACTGAGTTAATTTTAGGGGCAAATAACTAAATTTTATTACTAATATCAAAAATGTTCAAGCCCCTAGGTACCGAATATTGTACCCAAGTATTTACCTTTTTATCGAATATATTGGTCAATGTGTCAGATATATAATTGAAAGTCAGAGACAATCTTTTTCTGATAGTAGTATGTATGTGTGCTACAAACGGGTTGAACGGGGTCAGCACTTTCTTCAGCCTCCCAATACCTAATATAAAGTTTTTCGAACTTCCGGGTGTCAATATGTGGGTTATATTAATAAAATTGAGAGAGCTTGTTTTCCTTATAACGATACATATTTATGCTTAGAATGTATAAAATCGAGTGAAAAGACCCTAAGACCCTAGACCCCATATAACTAACAAGCCTTTATGTACCTGAACGTACTTCAATGGCTTTAATGATTGCAAGTTGCAAGAGTACAAAATGTTCAATTATACCCGAACTAAACTTTTCCTTACTTGTGTCGACATATGTAGGATAACATCTTTTTTATTCCTGAATGACGTTCCCATTCGACATGTCACTCATTGTACAACATGTCGTATGAGTAATCTTTTCTCTATATAATAACTAATAATTATTGTTATTAGTGCCTTATATTTTGAAAATCTAATCACTAGCCAATAATCCTATATTTTGAATTGATAATTGAAAATATTTACACGAGACTTTAGACTGAGAATTCTTTATTAATATACATTTAAGCTACTAAATACTAAAAACGCTTTAAATTATTTGAATGAAGTTGTAAACATAACTCACTGAGAATTACGTGCTTAACTATATGCAAAATTATGATACAGTACCGCCCGCTTAATTGAGAACCATGTAACTTATTTTCCTGTTTATTTGAATCACCTGATGGTCAACAATATATAGCGTACAAAATATTTTCGCGCTTAACTGAATCTAGTTAATTGGTTTCCCACCTTAATTAGTTAAGAATGTATGTTATTGAAAGAGATATATAGAGATAATTTTCCTTCAAAGCATCCGCCACTCCCGGAAGTTTCAACTGAAAAACATATATGCAAACATATTTTTATTCAGAGAAATTTTATAAATGTAAGCAACAACCTACAAATATGTGAATGCAAATGCTGCATACATACCATAACATGAACTTATTTATATCCCTTAAGTATTTTTTTTAGTTTATCATTATCTAAATTTAGTTTATCATTACTAAATACTACTTAGTTTATCATTACTAAAAACTAAATAAACACTTAAAGTGCACATATTAGTTTTTTAAATTGATTGGGTTGAAAAGTAGCGAAGTGCAGTTATCCAGAGGATACTGTAATTTTTTCAGCTATCTACATCAGCGCGACCATCTTCATATCATTATTTATAATTATTTATCGAAGTATGTATATTTCCAGAGCATATGTGTCGAATGTCTCACAATTCACTGCTAATCGTTAAAGTATACAGAAGCGACTATATTTCGCCAAGTTTAATCAACAAATTTGTTATCGCTGAATGCCCGCGTAACTAATTAATGCGAACTGTGAGATGTTTGGTATTTCTCTTTTCACTTAATAGAAATGTGACTGCGCTCACCACTCTCGCGCTCGCGGCCAACTGCGCTGCCTCGAAAGAGGCCTGGCTAACAAAATTTACGACTTTATTCATGTACATATGTTTGTATATATGTTTCTCTGTCTGGTGTATGTGCAGAACACTTTTAAGTGCATTTTTTGTAAACACAATAAAAACAAACGCGGCGTTTTTCGCACTGTTGGCTTGCATACAAACAACTTACATACGTGCTTGCATGTACATACTTGCATTTAATATGTAACTGTATAGGCACATTTAGCACATCGCGTGATATTCTCGTTCAAAAGTCATTGAGTGCCTTCATTTCATACAGTTTTTTCTCAATTTCTCATTTTTTCTTTGCTGCTTTCACTGAGCTCAGGTGGCTGCATATTTGTACAGTTGGAGAGCGCGCCAAAACAAATGTGTAAGCTTGTTACACAACTATTTTTGTGAAAGTATGTGTTGTCCAGAATATTTCTACCCAAGTAATGACAACAACAACCATCCTCTCTCCCACATCAACGAAATTTTATGTACATATATTGAAATTAGTGGCAAACAACACTCGCAATGCTCGCATAGAATTTCGAAATATCTGACATAATTTTGTGAGTCAAAATATACATACATACATATGTATATATAGTATACCCATACTTAAATGCAACAAAACAGAGTGAACAATGTTAACCTCACCAAATTGGGCCAAGAGACATTGGGCGAAATATATGAATGCAAGCGTGCACTGTGGCAACTGAAAACAGCAATCAATAAACAGCTAAAAACATACATATTTTTATACCCTGAACAGGCAGTCGGAAACCCTATAAAGTATATACATATATAAATCATCAGTATGTCGAGCTGAGTCGATTTAGCCACGTCCGTCTGTCTGTCTCTCAGTTTTCAAGATATCGTTTTGAAATTTTGCAAACGTCATTTTCTCTTCAAGAAGCTGCTCATTTGTCGGAACGATGGTCCGATATCGGACCACTATAACATAAAGCTGCCATACAAACTGAACGATCGAAATCAAGTTCTTGTATGGATACTTTCACATTTGACAAGATATATTCACGAAATTTGGTATATATTATTTTCTAAGGCAACATTGTAATCTCCAAAAAAATTGTTGAGAACGGATTACTAAGCTTCCATACAAACTGAACACATAGTTAATAACAGAAATGCACCTTGTTCTATATACATACAAACCTACAAAGGTATGTATATATGTATATATAGTACATAGTAATTACTATGTTATATACACTCAACCCTGATGAGCAGCGGGTTTTCGACTGTCGAGCTATTGCTTGAGGGATTTGCGCCTACGATTTACAACACAAAGTTGTGAGTTGAGGCAGACAGCAACAAAAAGCCAACAATAACAATTGAAATAAAATGGGCAAAAAGTAACGGCAGCAGGTTCTGCTCACTTCTGATTGGCGTTAGTTTTGGAGCTTGGCACATCGTTGGCAACAACGAAGATGACGTCAAAGCAACACTGTTTTGACGCAAGACATTCTATGCAGAGAGTTTGCTTTTTTTATTGAAATTGCACTGTAGACCCAAGAACGATTTTGCAATTCGAGGCATAAGAATGTGAGGCTTGCAAAAATTTTTGGAATATTTTTTTAATGATTTCATAAATTGCTAAATCATTTGTGTGTTTATATGTATGCAAATGTGTTCTGCTCAAATGTATGTATGTACATACCCTGCATTATTTCATTACTGTTACCTGTTATCTTCAGCGACTAACAATTTTTCGGTGTTACAAAGTACAATGTAAAAAGTTCACCCTGAGTCAGACTCAAAAATAAAAATCAATAAAGGCATTATTTTAAAATGCAAACAAAGTGGCTCCTCAGTCCAAAGTTCTTCAGAAATAATGACACTATGGCAATATTGGAAAATTATGTAGATACATATGTTGAACATGAATTAAAAAATAATGTAAGAAAAGTTAGCAAAACAATATGAGATATTATAGCTGCTAAAGCACGGTTAATTCGAAAAGGCCTCTCATTTTTATAAATAAGGTATAAAAACTTCTGAAGTTAAGATTACAAACTGCGAAGCTTCTGTAAATGACATTTTCTCAATTTAATCTGATTTTTGATTTAAGTAAATTTCTAAATATTATATATTTTTCGAGCTAATAAACACTAGACGAAATTAACAATTAAATTTAAATCATGTATATTTAATCAGCATGCTCGAAAATTTAGTTCTAATAAAAGATTTTTACCTCTGCAGAATTTCGTACATTTTTTTTTGAGACAATTGAAGTATTTTGAAACGATGAAATCGAAAATTGCGAAAACTTCCAAATATAAAGTATTTAACAAATGCTCCTTTTTACAGAGCATTTATCGTAAGGGTTAAAAATAGCAATATATATGTATGTATGCACTTATAGACATTTACATTGTTCGCCTCCCTTTTTCGGCGAGGCAAGACTACAAATGAGCGCGCCGGCTATTGCTTTTAGTACACGTTCTCAAACCAGCAATGCCGCCAATTGGTATATGCATACATACACACTCACATATAGTACGTTTATATATGTGTATGTAGGGTATTTATCCTCTGAGCATGAATCAGTTTTGGTTTTGGAAATTTTGTGCCAACGTGACCAATGTCATAACGTACTCGCAAATATATAAATATATGTACGTACCCTGTAGGGAATTAAGTAAGTAGAAAGTACATAGGAACCAGTCTGCATCGCATGCTAGACTTGCTATGTTTTATTCCCTACAGCTATTTTTGACATTAATAACTAGTATATATCCCGAACTGGAATACTTTGGCCAGGTGATATGCCAGTTCTCAGTCGTCTGCCAATGCCATTTAATTTAATTATGGGTAAAAACTACTATTTTTTCATAAACAAAAATTCAATAAACAAAGTAATTGTATTTTAGTTAATTTTTCTGCAGTTTTTCTCCTAAATACTTAATTTTCGTCAGGAATGCCTATCTCAAAATTGATACTATTTCTCACTGGGTGGCGCATATACAACCATACAAAGCTGCATGTCTCCAGACGAGCCCCTTAAATGCTTTCGAAAAGGTGTATTCTTGCATATTTCTATTTTGTGTTTGTATGTACATATACATATGTATATAAGTAAGTTCTTATGTATGCATATAAATACGTGAACCTTTTTTGAAATTGGAATTTGGTTAGCGAAATTGCTTCTGATATGGACGACCTTCTTTTGTACTTGAGAAACCTGTTATTTGTAGCCATACATAGGTACGTAAGTATATATGTTAATATGTGATTAATATTCTTTAAGAGCTACTCATTCTGAACGGCATGCCACAAAAGTCACTTATTGAGGCAAAAAATATCCTTAAAAGGCTTGATAAGTGATCAAAGAATTGTATTGTGTTTTTCCGTATATACATAAATACATATGTATCACTGTATCTGCTACGCCATACGTATGTATTTGCAGTGTGACCACATCTTCAGCGACCTCGAAAATTCCGGAAAAATCAGCACAAATCGCAGCGCTGTGTATATGTAAGCTTACACACTTGTTGACTTCCCATCTTCATGAAAGGCAAACTTAGCATGCCTCTTTTATCTCAGCTCCGGATATGTGGACATTTAAATCTGGTTTGTTTGCCCACTTTAAAATATTCAAGATATTTATTTTTGTCAACCGGTTTATTGATCAAAATAGAGCAGTTCAGTTAAAAAAATCATGGTTTTGTGTGACCACATTGAGAAGCACTACTATATCCCTCTATATATATATGTACATGAATGTATGTGCATATATGTATCTATGTATAGTATATATACTTTTGCACTCTATTTGAATAAGTATATCTAAGTTAAAAAATATTTGCATATATTTGTGGTAAAAATTGCAAAATATTCCAGCTCCATTGCGTCGTTCGCTATTTCAAAAATTTTTGCAAAAACATTGGTATGTACATATGTATGTATGTGTCTGATTAAGACCCATTATAAACGCAAATGTTTCATTTGAAAGTAATATTTAGTATTATGACTCGTAGTAATTAAACTGGAATCTATAACAAAGACAATTTTCGATTTAGATAACGAATAATTATAAAAATAATGACAAAAATAACGGTTTAAAGCAATATAAAAAAGTTGTTGGAGAAAAACCGAAGAACAAAAAGTTGTTTTCGCTAAATTTAGAAATTATTTTTATTCATTTGTAAATACTTTAAATGTGTACAATAACTTCTTCATTAAAAGTATTTACGTGCCACCAAAGCTTTAAGATTTCTTCAATCTCAGAAAGCAGGCCCTCTATTAAAAAATCTAAAGATGTCGGCCTAAGCTTTCTTTCTTTTTTATTGCCCTTACGTAGCATGTTCTATAAAAATTTACGGTTTTATTTTAAATATAATCTAAAACCAACTTCTAATTACTTTAACATCTGATCTTATGGGTGCAAAAGTTCCCTTGCTGACTTTTCCAGTCCCGCCACAATTAGAAAGAGTTAATAAACTTAATCACTTTTCGTGTTACCTATTTTTTATTTGGCTTTTAAAACAAAGCTTCACTATCCTTTTCTATTCCTTTCAAACTACGTGCATAAGTACTTTCGTGAATTTCAAAGTTTTTGCAAATTATACAAAACATATAAATTTTACCAAAAATACTAAATATACCAAAAAAACTGATATTTTTTCTCTCTTTGCAGCATTTAAACTACCACTAAAGGATTTTTGTAATTCTTGAAAAACTTCATATACCTCAATAAAGGCTTAATTTTTTATTCGGTAAGTAAAAAAAGAAAAAAAATAAAAGGACTTATTAATTGACTCAAATGACTGGAACACCTACATTCTAGTGACTGGCTTATAGGTTAAAAATACGTAAACATATTTGTCTATAACCTAATTGCATAGGCATATATTTATATATGAGATATTTTCAGCAATTCGGCATTAACTAAGGCTTCTTAACTTGGGTTTATAGTCGAATTGCTGCTAGGTTAATTAGTACAAAAACAGATTAACCACAAATTTTTTCAGTGCTAATCCTTAATTGGAATCACTTTAAGTGATACTGGGGAAATTTTAAATTCTCAAGGTCATTTTTATATAATATTTAAGTGAAGCATTATTTATTCTATGAAGCATCTTGTTGATTAAAAATTACACACTCCTATCTATATAAAGCAAATAAAATCAAATAAGTATTGTTCTGTGTGCATTTCAATGTTATTCGATATGCCATTTGAGGTTAATATTCTAATAAGGCTTGACATTTTTGTCGACACCGCCAGATATTTATATTGTATTATTGTATTAAGGTGTGACTTGTTTTGTGTTAAAATTTGTAAAGTGATGACTTCATGAAAGTAAGCATATGCAATAAAAATAAAACAGAATAAAATAAAATACAAATAAAATAACATGAAATGAAATGAAATAAAACAAAACGAAATAAAGTGGACCGATATTAAATAAATTGACATAAAATTAATTAATAAAAATTGACAAAGGAATGTTAGTCAAAAAAAAAAAAAAAAGCAGAAAAGGTAATATAAATAAAATTAATTGAAAAATGTTAAATTAAAACAAAAGGCAAACATAAAATCATACTATTTACTTATCCGAAATATACTTATATGAACCAATAAAAGCAGGAGAATTTTGTCAAATTTTTCCAATAAAGTTATATAAATACAAACATTAAACATCTATAAAAATCTATTTACAAAATATGTCATTAAGTATTGCTCTTAAAAAGGAAACAACCACCCTAATGCATTATAATCATCAAGTGTTCATACCTGCCAGGGCTTATGCAATTTTTAAAACGCAATTTGCAATTGTTTGCGACATGTAAATAAATATTTTGACTTTGAAGACTCCTTGACATCCAACAGAGTCAAGCTACTACATAGAATATAATGAGGATTGTGTATATGTATAAAAATAATATTTATTTATTTTATTTTATTTAATTACAAGAGTAATAATTATAAATAATTATTCCACTTAACAAATAAAGCACTGGCTGCCAAGGCCTTCGGCTTGTAAAAGAAAAACTAAGGTCTAATATTATTATATATTACATAAGATATATTTATACTATATATAAGTTAGGATATATAAGTTAGGTGGTGGAGTGGTTATGGGAGGATGTTAGGAGATTAGTGTGACTTGTGTGTATGTTTTATTTTATATCTTAGATTGCTAAACATAATATACTGAAAATGACTATACGTTTATTTTAGCTGCTAGTATGAAATCAGAAATTTTCTGTATAGACATGTTGTCTGTATTTCGTAGCATGTCAGATGGTTTTGTTTCTGCAAATATTGAAGTTCCAAGTGTATCCAGTTCCTGACAGCTATCGAGAAGAGGTGTTGTAGATAGGTCATTTGCACCACAAAAAGGACAGTTAGGCTTCACTGATCACTGATAAGTGTGCATGAGTAGCTAATGTGTGACCAATCCGTAGACGTGAATCTTCTTATGCTTTGACAAGACATATTTGACGAGAGCGATGGTCTAATTCCTGTAGGGTTGTGCGATTTATAGTGGTGTTGATAGCTTTTCCATTCAGTTAAGTAGCTTGCGTAAATCTTTATCCACAAAGTATTTGCTTAGCTGTAATGTCTCCAAACTGACCTCTTTCGCTCTGCTGTCGGCTAATTCATTTCCGCGGGTTCCTGCATGGCCTGGCACCCACATGATTTTTATATTCTTTCTATTTGAAAATATAGCGTTACGGATATTTGTAACTAAGGGCGTATCATTTGCATAATTCATAAGGGCGTCCAAAGTAGATTTGCTATCGCTGCAAATGACAGATTTGTTTCCATTTTGGGAAGCTAAAAGTACCGCTTCAAGTCGAGCAGCTGCTTCGGCTGTAAATACCGAGCTATACGATGGTAGTGCACCGACGGCAATAGTGACACCAAGTTGGTTTGTGACTGCAAACGTTGTACTGGTATCAGATTTGAACCCATCTGTATAAATAAATTCCCAGTCGTTTTTGAGTAATGCTGTAATTTTGTTAAAATGTGGCTGGTATTCATCCGGTGAGGTGAGTCCTTTAGGATACTGCAGTAATTTGGTGATGAAAACTGGTTCGAAATTCACACATGGTGCACAAACAGGAATTGGTGTTCTTGAGGCTCTTGCAATAATGTTAATTTGATTTGATAGATTTATGCATCGTTCTATGGTGGAAAATTTATATTTCGCCTTTTTTTGATTGTTTTAGAGATGCTGTGACTTGTTCGAATGAAACTTGGTTTTTACAGTGGAGAAGTTTAGGAATCAGCATCATTGTATTACGTTCTACTCTGGACGTGTTTTCTGGTAATCCCGCTTCTGTCAGGATAACTTTTGTTGGCGATGTTGGGAATGCGCGGATGCTTCTACGCGCAGCGTTGTGGTACGGTGCATTTAACAGCTTCATATTGGCTTTTGCACAGTGTCCGTAGATATAAAGTCCAAAGTCAATTTTTGATAACATTAATGCTTTTGTGCGTTTTCTGCAGATGTGGAAAGTAGAACATTTATTTGCTGTTATATTGGCAGCTGATGTTTCTGCCCATTGATTTATATTTTGTAGGATGTTTAAGAAGGTGTAAATAACGTCATTGAGATCATTTTAATTAGTAAAAATTAAAACGTCATTGGCATAATTGAAATGTTCTACTTTCGAGTTGGAGGAAATGATTGAGTTTATTTCATTGAACGCAATTACGAACAATGTTACTGAAAGTGGGGATCCTTGTGGAATGCCATTATGAAGACTGTATATTTGGGACTTATAATTATTAATACAGGCTGCCGATTTCCGATTGGTTAAAAAGGATTTTACAAATTTCTAAATTTTGTTTTCAATTTTCCATCGCTTTAATTGTTGTATTACGATATGCGCTCCGATTCTATCGAACGCCTTCTCGAAGTCTAAGTTGAGAACTGACACATGGTTACTGTTGGCTAATGCTGTCAAAGCAAAACCGATACCTTTTTGGAAACCAAATTGATGGGGACTAAGGAGATTGTTCGTCTTGGCGTACCACATTATTCTCGCTGCGATAATTTTTTCCAGGACTTTAGACATGCATGATAGAAGGGATATTGGTCTGAAACTTGATATGAACGTTGAGGATTTATTTAACTTTGGAATAGGAATGGTTAAAGCGGTTTTCCATTCCTGGGGATAGATTCCGGAGTCGAGGATATTATTGTAAAGGTTAATGAGTCTGATTTTGAGGGTAAATTTTTTAGGATGGGATAGGAAATTTTGTCCACAGCAGGTCTTTTTCCTGTCATTCTTGAAATTGTGGATTCAAATTCAGATAAAGTTATCGGGACTTCTATAAGGAAAGCAGAGGATGAAGGGTATCAATTGGAATAATCTTCTTGAATGATTTGTTTTTTAGGACATTGAAGGCGGGAGGGAAGTTTGAGTCATGGGAGTAGGAGGACCATGGTTTTCCGAATTGTTCAGAAATATCATGTGGTTCATGGAGTGGTCCTTGACCGCTATAATATAAAGGAGATACGAGTGCGGGAAGTGGAACCTGTGAGCATTCTTATATCTGACCATATTTGTTTTGGATTGGAGGAGGGATTTATCTTGGAGTCGAGTTTTTCAAGGGATAGTCTTTTGACTGATTTTAGCTCTTTTCTGAACGTAGCCGTTGTTTGTATTTATGCCAAAGTGCTTGTTTATTTTTTCGTAGGGTGGTAAGTAAGTTAGACCAGTAAGGCAATTTGGCAGAAAATTTTTTTGAGTTTGTTTGCGGTATTGTCGCATGGGGTGATAGACGAATTATTTCTTTAATTTTAGAGACTTCGGCGTTGATACTTATTGAAACCGGTTTGTGATTTGATGCAGATATGGCAGCAGCTGGAAATCTCTGCCAATCTGCCTTTTCTATCAAGAATTTTGGATGAGGTTTGACTTGATACCAATTAGGAAGGGACATGGTTGTTAGGAGTGGGAAATGATCACTATTGTGGAGTTCATCCAGTGTGCCATAGGAGAGTTTGGGGGCAATAGATGCTGAGGCAAGGATAATATCAGAATGGGTAAAGGTTTTATGGGTTGAGAAATGCGTGGGTAAACCATCATTTAGAACAATAAGGTTATGGGAAAGAATAACGTCTTCAATAATTTCCCTCTTTTATTAACACAATTGGAGCCCCACAATGGGCTCTACGCATTAAAATCTCCTAGGATTATGACGGGAGTGGAGAATGTATTACCCAAGTCAATTATATCTTTCTTGTTAAGTTTTTGGTTGGGTGGGATGTAGCAATTAATTAGTGTTATTTTTTTATTTTATTCCAGTGGAAAGGTGAGAAATTAGGGAAGAAATTAAGCTGTTTGTGTTTTGTGAGTCAATAAAGTTTTCGGTGTTATAATTATATTCATGTATGTTATTGTTTGCAGAGTTATGGTAATTGTTGTTTTTGTTATTGTTGTCAACAGAGTTATTAATGCCTGTTGTTGGAGTAGGAGCTGGTAGGGTTTGTATTGTATTTGTTGTATTTTGTTTTGTCACTTGCATACCTGTGTTGTTGTTGTTAACTAGTGCCTGGTTTGCTTTTGCATTATTTGTGTTTGTGTTGATATTGTTACGTTGTGAATTGGGTATATTTTTTATAATATGAGAAAAAGGGATCGAAGACTCATTGAGAGCTGGGGGCACCTGTGCTTTGTATGTTGTTAATGCTCACGCATTGTACATTTTTTGTCTGTTTTAATGACAATTATTTGTTTCATTTGTGCAAATGTCGGGCATGTCTTGTTTCAAGCAGCGTGGCTACCTGAACAATTTGTACAAAGAGTGCGAGAGCACGGAGTGGGAGAGTGAGGTGAGAGTGCACATGAGTCGCATGCAGCCGGTTTATTACAGCGTTTTGTTGTGTGGCCAAGCATTTGGCAACTTCTGCACCTCATGGGGTTAGGATAATATGGCTTGACTTTAGTAGTGTACCAAGATACTTCTAATTTTGTGGGTAATTCGTACAAATCAAATGTGAGGAGTACTACGCCACTAGGGATAGCCTTTCCGTCGATGTGTTTGATAAATTTATAAACAGAAACGACGCCCTGGTCAGTCAAATTTTCAATTATTTCTGCCTCAGGTATGTCATTAAGGCACGGTGCGAAAATAGTGCCCTTTGAATAGTTGAGGTTATGGTGTAACTCTATTTATACATCACACACGCCGATTAAATATGTTGTAACCAATTTTTTTTGCGATGTTATTGTTTTTAACTAAAAGCAGCAGGCTGCCGTCTTTTAAATTTGAAATTTCCATTTTTTCTGATGAAATTTTTTTTAATGCCTTGTGTACTGCAAAGCACGAATATTGGGTTAGGTGTTTATTTGAATTAGTCGCACTGACCACGAGGTATTTGGGATTGTCTTTTTTGATTGTTGGAAATGCCGGAAAGTAATCTTTGGTTATGTTTGAGATTTTTTTCGCTTGGGTTTAGGGCTTGTGGATAACAGGGCAAACCTGTTATCTCCAAGCGTGGGTCTCTCAAGGGACATTATGATTTTTTGAAACCAAAAAATCAACTTTAGAAACTGTTTTATTTATGTCACGATAAAGAAAAATATAGAAAAAAAGGAAATCACTGTATCACCCTGTTATCACTATAATACGCTGTTGGACAACCGTACGTGATGAGTATCAGTCGGTGACTGATAAAAATAACAATAATAAACACTTTACATACACTTTACATACCTACTATTATATTACAATAATAGATAATATTGTAATTCGCAGTAAATTAAAAATTAGTTTTGGCTAACATTTTCTTGAAGTTATAATTATCTTTTAATTTGATTGATAAATATTTAATTTTCATTTCTTATCACTTTATTTAATTCCCAAATATTTACAGTCTTCAGTACACAGCCAAAACATTTATCAGCACATTAGTATTAGTAGTGGAATTCAATAATTTGAAAATAAGCAGGAAAAAATAAAAGAAATAAAAAAGGAAAGACAATACAAAGTTGAAAAAATAGTAAAAAGAATGGTAAAAATTGGAAAATACACAAAAATGAAGAATACTGATACCACTATGAATTCTTTTAGTTATTAAAGCACGCCAAAAAGCTTCCAAAAATAAAAAATGAAATTATTATTCATATAGGCATAGGGATATCTAATATTATTAATGTTTATTTACAAGCTTGAGGAATTCACAATACTTTTCCACAATATCAGCAAAATAAAAAAATGGCTTTTGAACATAATATAAACATCGATACATATGTATGTACATATATTTGAAGTAGAGACCTTATTTTTCTTAGCGATGAATCGTATCCCATAATACTTTTTCGAAACTTTGTCTTTACTTTCATTAAATAAATGAAGATAACTGAGGCTTTGATTTCACCGAGAATGCCACGAATGTTGAGATAATAGATTTCTAGTAAATTTTTTGAACTTGTTTGAATTTAGAAATAATTACTAGATTACCCGAAAGGCATTTTTCGCTTTTCTATAGTTCTCGCCAGTACGAAAACGCGCTAATTATTAGATTGACTGAGAAATAGAAAATAAAGTTCTCTACACAAAAAATTGTTTTTGTAGTTAGAATGTATTATAGAATTATTCACTATTTTTATAGTTATTCACTATTAAACACGAATATCCTCTATAAACTCCCACTCAGACTTCAGCAGGCTCTTATGAGGTATGCCCACCTCCCTAGCAAAAAAGCAATATTTACATATTAAAGTGAGCATGTACTATACATACATATGTATGTATATATACAAATGTATATATTTCAAGCCAATTCAGGTATAAAGCAATACCGAAAGTTTTTAGAATTACGCGTCAGCGCTCTGGGCAGCGATGTAATCGGTGCAATTTCACCTGTATTGCATAAGGGAATCTCTTTCTACATTTGCCGAAAAAATGTATTATCCATGATTTTCTGCTTTTTATAATATAAAGGAATTGTCTGATTCGAATTTATTTTTACTATTATTGCGCTCAGATACGTTTCCGCTCTTGAAATTTATTTTCGCACGAAAGTCACTTATGCTCTTACATACTCGTAGGTGAATAAAAAAATCGATTTATTCGTACCCAAAACATTTCCATATCTATGCTGTGACGTATTTACATTTTATTGCAACAGCAACAACAACAAACAACATTTAACTTAAAACAACAAAAGCAAATAGAAAGAGGGGCACGTACTATTTGGCTGAGTGCACCGCGAGCGCTTAGTTGCGTTGAGAGCATGACGAAGCCACTTTCAAAGTAAAACAAAAAATATAAAAGAACTAAAAGTAAGCAAAAATCGCGCATTGAACGAAACTATGCAAAAACAGCAAAAAATAGGAACTCTTATCGCCTCTGCAGCCTACATACCGCTACCCTCTTCCCGCTTGCCTGCGCCTAGCCTCACACTACACACAATGCCAACAACACGCTGTCGCCACACCAGCCCCTTGGCCGACAAGCCACGCTACACGAGTGGTGAATGACTTGTTAGACCAGCCAGCAGCTGTCAAATCCAACAACAAAATAGCGCCAAAGCTTTGCAGCTGCCGTTTTGGAGGTGTGTGCGACGCGACTGCTTTGAGTAATGGTATGCATACACGAAGGAATGGGAGAGGGCGTGGACGAAGCTGAGCGCGCTCGTGAGAAAGATAGCAGGCGCACGCGATATACACCAGCTAACACACATATATACAGTTATACGTGTGTGTGCCACGCCACCAATGCGCACAAAAGGCGGCATTTTAAGGTGTGTGCGTGCATGCGCTACAATGCCGTGGCGCGAATTGCCACCGGCACGAGAATGCTTGGTGGATACGAGATTTTATATTTCGTGCGAGAGACGATTTTTTTAGCATTTACTTATAAGCATTCAGGCGGTACAGAAACAAAGTTCGATTTACGCGCTTAGCTGGAAATTGGTGGAAAAACAAGAGCAAATTTATATAACGAAACATACTCAGCCATACATACTCGGCAAATATATTTATGTAAAACCATACATATATATATAAATTTATAAACATAAATACAGATGCATATAAAACGGAAATAAAAGTAAAAGTGCAAAGGAAAGCAAAGCGACGCAGGAAGTGCATTGAAACTGTGTGATAGAGCATATCAGGATACTAACGGCAATATCGAGCAATAAGTATAACGGACTAATTCCGTAGTTGTATTGTATATACATATGTATGTATAGTTAAAATAGCAGTGGCAGCAAATATACGATCCAAAAATCTAATCAGATAAAAATCGACAGGTGCGCGTAGTTTTTGGTAAGGAAAATAGAAACCAAATTGAGCGGATAACAATCAAAAAATCTGAAACGCACATAACGCAACTCGGCATTGTTGTCAAAAATAATTTTTTTGTGAAATACGCCAGTATCAAGGACAAAAAGCAAAACCAAAAGAAACATAAACTATAAATAAAAGCCGAGGCAACAACGTCAATGTCACGGCATAACGGAGCATGCGTCAATATTGTTCATTGCCAAAGTGTGGGTGTTATTGTAGCGTCAGGACTCAGTACGCCACGAAGTGGTAAGTAAGCTGGTCATACGTTAGAGTAAAAACTTGGCCAGCGTTTGGCAACCGAAAAACGAAGCTCGTAGTGAGCATTAGATAGCGAGTGCCAGGAGCACAAAGTCCAAAACGTGAATCTGCATTTAACAGTTGGACGAGCAGCAGCAAGTAACGGCAGCAGAAGTGCAGTACTTTCATGATTAATCATTACAAATAACATTGACAATAACATTCGAAGGACATTGCGTTCGTCGTGGTAAAAACGTGGGAATTTATAATATACATAAATAGACAACTTTATATGAAATAAGCTGAATATACATATATTAGTAATATAGTGGGTGAGTGCAAGTGAAAGTGAGAAAGCAAAATTTTTTGCCATTTGGTTACAATCGTTATTCAATTGAAGAGACACATTTCAACAATCCACAACTCGAAATAATCGTAGCCTTGTGATCAGAGAATTACAAATAAACAGAAGACACCTGACGAAATATATTTGCAAAATTGAAAATCTGCAGAAGGAATACAAATTTTCCAGGATTACTGCTGTTATTTTACAAGGATTACGCAAATTAGTGCAACCACGAAAATACTACCAGAAAAGTATTAAATAATCGAAGAAAGAAACGATACAGCAACATGTCGACGACCTCAATGGAAAATACGCCTGCCAAAGTGGCCGTTAAAGAGGAAAGCGCCCACCTGCTGGAGGCGTCTGACACGGGTGAAAAATATGGCTCGAACAAAGCGGTATGCAATGATAAATCTATAACTAAGTTTTATAATACTAGAATTATGAAAGATATATATAATATACATATATAAATACTGTTTTTATATAAGAATAGTAACATTTGCACATTTATTCCTTCTCAACCCAACACCGGAGCATTAATCATGCGTTTTATAACAAATCAAAGCTTCTAATAATCACCAGCGACACAAAATACATACATATACTATAGAGCATATTCAAATTAAACTTTCCCTGTGTTTTGAGTCAAGAATTGCAAGCATATTTTGAACTTTGTTTTGCCATTATCATAATACAGGGTCAGCCTATTAACTATATATTTAGACTGTGTTTGTACTTATGTCAAACTTTCACTGAAGCTTTCAAGCAAAAGCTCTGTTACAGCTTGATGCCAAAGTTTAATCTCCAAGTAAAATGTAAAACTCGGAGTTTAAACCTTGGCATAAACATTCTTTTCATTTTTTCAGATGTATAAAAGATCCGAAAAGTTGTTCTAGTTCAGGTTAAATATTTTACTTTGAATTTGGTATATAGTACTTTTTTGTTAAACTTTTACTGGACTTCAAATATGCGAAAGCTCTAAAATTAACTGGAGACTTTTTCGATACATATTTTTAAAACTTTACATATAAAATACATTAGAAATGACATGTCTTAGGCTTTGAATACTCCTTATAAACCTTTCACTAATTTAATGGAGCAAGCAAAAGCTATAAAGCCTATTTGAAACCACATATCTTTTTATTGAAGTATTTTGGCATGACTTGTCTTAAAATGTTGTGTGGTTTTATGTTCAAAACTGCAAGCAAATACACTTACTTCTAAATTCTTTCTCCGTCACAACTTCTACTTTTTGAAAGAAATTGTATTGCATATGCTTATTGTCATAATATTGATCTGAACTTAAAATCAACTTCTAGTTCCAAATCTGCGAGTTTTACATCACCTTGCTAAATAGTGCTGCCAACATTACATTCTAATAACCGTTAAATAAGCTATTAATAGAAATTTTTATGGCAGCAGTTATCGGGTGAGCTTAATAACTGGTCTCCAGCCGGTGCAGTGCTGACCATATACAATTGCAAGCGCCACGCCAAGCCCACAATTGGCACAAGACCACAGAGCACCGGTTGCTACACATTACTCCGACTATCAGTAGTTGTTGTTGACCAAATTTGTAATTGCGAAACTTATAGCGCCAATGCTAGCGACAAACTCGCTTAAACACAATATTTACATAAACTTACATATGTAAATATATTTTTTGCGTTCCAGCTTGCACTTTGTATGCATATCAATGACCGCCTATTTTGTTGTTGTCGCCACACGATGCGCGTTCACTTGCCCGCTATCTTTTCAATATTCGCTGTTTTATTAGACCTTTTTTTGCTTTTGTACAGCAGCGTTGCTTTTTGGCCTGCAGCCTTACCAATGCTAATGGAAAATTTTTTAAGACGTCTGTGCCAACACAAGCGCGATTGCGTTTGTATGGGTCATGTTTGCACACAAATAAAGTTCGGCTCACACTTCCACTCACGAATAAGACTTTGCAATGTTTTTTTCTTGTTGGAGATAAATATGTCTGATAGTGCGCTGTTGACGCTGTGTCTGTGTCCGGAGTTTGCCGTTGACATACAGAGGCATAAGTAGTTGTTATCTCGCTACTTGTCTGCAATTGTCTAAACTAGTTTTGGCTTTTAACGCACAATTTTTCCATGACACGGTCTTCGTATTGAATCCGATGAATTTATAATAATTAAATAATATTTAATATTCAGCGGTACATTCTAACGAGAGAAAATTCTTCTTTGAGAGATAGCGACCAATCATGGTCTTAAGATCGCCTCGTTTTGATTTATTGACATTGCGGCACCAACTCGAGTCTATTTCCAAATTTTTTGTTTAACTCTCAATTGCTCATATATAATATATTACTTTGGATAATGGGTTTCAGAAACTCTCCAATGAAGCATAAAGTTTCCAGTTGACAGCTTGAAACCTTAAACTCGACTTAACCGTGAAGCTAGCCAATGAAAATACCACTTCTTATGTTAGAGATTAAACTCGAGTATCGGGCTTTTATTTGAGAGCTTTTTTGTTTAAATCTGATCGACTTATTGGATCAGGATACTGTTTTCAATTTCAGAGTTTAGCGCGGGTTGATAGCTCCGCGTACTTTATGTACTAGTAAATTTGACGAGGCAAGTTAACATACAATTGTACATATGTATGAACATATACTCGTATATATCTATAAAATTATCGTTTAATTCGGAAACTTTCAAGTTTGGTAACAGGAAATAGTAAATAGCAATTCTAAATCTATCTATAAGTTGTCATAGTTCACCAGCTTTCAATAAAAAAATAACTAAAGTCACCTCGAACTCTATATACATTGTTGTTTAGGCTTTAATTACACCTTAATATGTTTTTATTGAACTATTAGTATGAAATTAGTCATTTCATATTTTTTTATTTTTTGCCAATTTAACTAACATTCTATTTAAAAAGCTATAATTTATTTAATTTACACAAAATTGAATTCTAAAACACGTACCAAAATCTGTTCGGGAATTTTAATGACTTTACTTTTTCCCCAAAATCGTCAACACCGCTTCTCTTGATAATTCCCTTCAATGGCCACTGATTAGTATTGATGTGTAATTAACTTCAATTTTCATGCTATTTGGAAATTTTAGCAAACAGTAATTGCGCATATATATGTGTGTACATATGTATGTATGTACTTTCAATAACATTGTTTTTACTTTTCCGAATTTAACTTTGATATGTTATTATATGTACGTGTTTCTAAAAAACCGGAAGTAACATTTACCAAATTGTTGCGGAAAGTTAGGAATTGAATTAAAAATTAAATTAAAATCAAAATACACGTAATGTAAATATACTTTTTACTTTTCAATTAAAATAATTAAATGGCGCAATTAGATGTGCCAGGTGATTATTTTTGATTCACATGTGACCTAACCTCAATAAAAAATTTACGTAAAAAACGTGGTCGACTTCTCTGCCATCTAGTATATTCCGGTGATGAAAATCCTTTACAATCTAATTACTTCTCATTCTAATAACCTAGATACGGCTAAATTCGCCTCGCGAATCATTTGTAGGAGTGAATCGAACAAACAACTCGTGTAAATCACTTATAATCGTATAAGCAAATAAAATAATCTTCCTGATAAACTCACTTAAAATATTTCGATTACTAGGGATAAGCAAAATACATCCATTATCCACTATTTTTGTATAACATTCCCGTTAAAAGCTCTTCTTGAATTTTAGTTTTCTTTAAACTTCACAAAAAGGTGGACATATTCCTCGAAACTAAAGTCCTTCAACCAAGCGAATGATCCATTTTTAAAGACAGGTGGACCACGACAACGACGTCCCTCTTTCTCGCCTCTCTAAAGACGTTAGAACCCCTTCAACTCGAAGCACACTGCAATTTATATTTCATCAATTCATTCAACAACTTTCTGATATATTTTTGCTACAAAACCACAAATGATATTAATCATCATCACAAATAATATGACAAATGTATAGAAAACTGAAACCTAAAATAGACTCCTAAAGAGCTTACATACCTACAAACAATGCAAAGGGAGCACATGAAATTTGAGCTTTTGCAAATAGCGAAAGATTGCCGGCCAAGTTGTCACTTGCGTCATTTCAAACGCGATTACATAAACATGCAACAATTGTATGCCAACAAATATATGTAATACTCTATGGCAGCATCTCTGTTAACCACATTTACATATGTCGATAGCTCAAATATCCTTGTATTTGATACTGTACCACTAAATATATGAATATACTCTCGCTTAATCTATATTATACAGTAATTGCTTACACTTCGTCAACATTGTACTGTGATTACTATATCATGCACTAATTATCGCGCGCCCACTGTAGCTTTTATTGGTCAGTAATTATACCTCATCGACGTTGCAAGGGTAAAAAGGTCACTGCTTGAATTCAATTCACTATTTATTTATATTTTTTGCTTATTTATACTTAAATTTATTATCTGTTTTCATACCATCACTCATACTCACGTTGAAACTTTTCTTCGTGCGTAAATTTAAGTGAAATTGATAAACAAATTCGAACAAAATAAACAATGATTTTCATTCAAACGGCTTTGCACCACTTGGCATAATTTACTACGTCATTATTTACTTGTGTTCACATGGCTTTCATTTTAACATGTGGCTCCCGTCGCCTTTGCTCAATAGTGTTTGTTCCACTTTTGAAAATTGGTGCAAAAACATTGTTTGTAAACAGCCGAAAATCGGTTGAGTAACTTAGGCTAGGTTGAAGATATCATTTTGGTAAATCCATTATAAATCTACTGACTTGGAACGTTTCTTTGACAGACTTATATACATAAGTATGTTATGAACTAAACTCATTAACTCTCCCATGTTTAGACCGATTTTAAATATGTAGTATATAGTATGCGAGATAAATAAAAACTGATATAGTAAGGGTTAAGAGTAAATTTCTTAAACAAATCGTTCCAAACTGCCACGTTTGATTTTACACTATTGTAGCAAAATTGACACCCTTGAAAACTCGCAACATAAAACTTCTTTCCTGCAAAATATTTGTAACACCGTTATATCTTCGGAAGTTCACATTGACTAACACCTTATTTCTTTAGTTTTTGCTTTGTATTACACATTGTTGCAATTGAGAGTATCACGTTTGTGATAACTAATGGAAAATCACTTTTCAACAACAAGCATCCGATTAGAAAACTGTTCAGCTATAGGGTGATTATTATTGAGGTCCCAATGTGATAGGAATTCAAATTCCGATTTGCTACAAGTCTGAAATAATCTGAAGTTCTTGAGTAAATGTTGAAATTGCTCTTAATTTAAGTAAAGTCAGCATAATTAAAAAAAAAAAACTCTCGATACAAAATTTAATTTTTCTAAATCCGAGAATAATAGAGAAATCCTGTAGTGCAACCCGTCAAACAGTCATTTAACTCATGACAATTATGACGCGATGTTACTGTCATTATCTCATTTTTATAATTATTGCGTGAAGTACTTACAGCATGTCAAATAATCACAGACAACAGTTATTCGAGTATCGATTACGAATTTATTGAGCGCCTACTGGCGAACCCGTTATAACCCACTCATAAAAAGTATTAGCTTTATTTTTAACAAAAGGGTGTGAATTGTATGATCGAAGTCTCGTTACCAGTTAACAAAGCTCTTACTGCGAATCTATAATTGTTCTCTTATCTCACGCCATTGTAAATAGTTCGAAAATCCAGACATAAATATGTATGCACATATGTAGATATAAATATGTACATATGTATGTATTTGCTCCTTTAGAGTCTACAGCGAAAAACGCGTAAGAAGTTTTGATGACTCATTGCTTATAAATTGATAAAGTTTGCACCAAAATTAGCAGTCGCATTCACAAACGCCGGAATTGTGATAATAACGGTAAATATCATCCAGTTAAATTATGGCGACTTCATATTTGCCTGGCGCCACAAGCGATATTATTGGAGTGCACATGTCTATTTTGGTGACCCCTGCATGTAATCATCGATAATAATAGCTGCCGTAACGCTCCTTTGGCCAGACCACTGCGTTTGTGGGTGGCTCTTTATACCAATTGCGGTATGCGTGTGCGACCTGTCGTCCACGCAGGTGACAAAGAAGGCTACAGCGACTTCGTGCATCATCAACTGCGACGAGCCATTCACCCACAAACATTCACATTCTTTTTCACCGCTTGACTTTGAAATGAACTCTGCGTTTCGCTAAGCTCTTTAACCAAAAAACAAAAGAAAAAAAAAAAAAAAAACAAGAAAGGAACAAAGAGTCGAGTTCCGAGCATTATTGCGCGTAAAATTTTTAATATTGACGCACAAATATTTGAAATGCATTGGAAGCCAAACGTTTGCTTTTAATTTCTTCGCCTTTCACCGCAAGACGCATATTCTTTACGAAGTTATGCAAATTTGTATGGAGTTAATGCAAAGCAAAAACAAAAAATAATCGACATAAATCGCTTGAATTTCTTGGTGTTTTATCAGCAGCGTGGGCGGTCATTAAACGGATTGTGCAAACAATTGGCGCAAATATCAACAAGCTCGGAGGTGAATCAGTAAATATGGCAACTACATACATGTGTGTAGGTGTATTGTCGCAATACCTGTTCGGCATACAAATTTCAGTGCGGTAAATATGCTTACACAACAGCTGCCGGCATTCACTTCCTCAAGTATTTTAATGCCACTGAAGTTATAAATTAGTGTGTGACGTTTGTATGAGGAAAGCAAGATAAATCCTTATAGATGGAGTGCTTTAGATATTTTTCAAAATATGACTATTGTTTCTAGAAAATTATGTTCTACCATCACAAATTTGTTGTAACGGTTATCCAGTATTTCAATACTGGTTAGAAAGAGTGAAGCTTCAAGTCCATCAAAATAGGCGTTTGTTTACAACTGAAGGTCATTTGAGTAAATTGCCGAATAGCGCCGATCCTCAGACGGTTCAAAGGCTTTTCAGCGCTATGTAGCGCTAGGAACTTAACATTCAAAACAATTTCAACCTAAAAATTAAAACAACAAACAAAATTTAAATTTTTGCTAAAAGCTTTTTTGCAAGTAAAATATTTATGAATATCGAAATTTTTCTCAAAACTATTTTTTCAATTAGTTTGTCAATAAAGTCTTGCGGTATTTTCGCTAGTTGGTGCTGAGAGCGCGTAGTTCTTCTATACCTTTTTGGAACTCTCATTTCACGCGCTAACACGTGTTTGATTGATTGTCGTTTCTTTTAAGTCGTTCGGTAGTTATAGCGTCGCAAACCTGGAGCAAAAAGAGATAAAATACGGCATATTTTACAGTACTACTACGATAAAGGCAAAAATGCATCTCAAGCCGCCAATAAAATTTTTGCAGTTTATGGACCCGATACAGTTTCCATTTCCACCGCACAACGATGGTTTCAACGTTTTCGTTTTGGTGTAGACATGGTCGAAGATGCGCCACGCTCCGGAAGGCCTGCCGTCGAAAATTGCGATAAAATCGCTGAGTTGGTCGAAAGAGACCGGCATAGTAACAGCCGAAGCATCGGTCAAGAGCTGGGCGTGGGTCATCAAACCGTTATAAAAGAAAAAATAAAAATAAAATGAAAAATACCGCAAGACTTTTTTGACAACCATTATTTATAGAAAGTTATTAAATTATGTACCATCCTAACGCTCATACTATGTCTAGGTGTGAATGTTGATTACACTTTGTATAGCAAATATTATAGGAATAGTAGCCGCTGATACGATTACAAGAAACTAACGGAAGCGCCACTATCAGCAAGGCTTTTCATAATGTTGCCGCTTCCTTTACAGGGTGCAGTAAAGGAAACGGCAAAAGTGAAGGCATGTAATGTAACTTATCACTTGCTTGTACTTAAAGTATGTACATATGTATGTGTGTGTATATAACAGGTTTATCTTGCCAGCAACAGTTTATCAACTGATTGAATATTGATTTAGTCAATAGTAGTGGTAGAGTGATATATTCTTTATTTAGTAAAATAAATTCATATATTTGTACTTGTATGTGCCTATTAGCACCATCTGTACTTACAAATGGTTCGAATTTGTATGCAAAAAACAATAATATAATACAACAACTACATTAACATTGGCATTACTGTCACTGTCAACAACTTTATTATTCACGAGCTTTCTTTTCCACGCAATGAAATGTTAATTAAGGTCAAAGCTGGACGTGAAAACAATTGCCGCTTTTAAAACCACCTAGTAAATATGTATATAATTACGTACATATACATACATATGTACATATGTAAATGCCAAAACGCATTTGCATGGCGAGTGCATTGAGAAGTACGTGGCGAATATTAAGCATTTCATTGCGCAATAATTCACTCGCTTTTACGAGCATTACTATGCACTCTAAGGCACGCACAAATTTCATTGATGCCGAATGAGTTAATCGATGCTTCAAATTCCGTTACACATACCCACATGCATGCACATGTATGCACTTTTAACGTGTTTACACGAAAGACACTCAAATCAATTATCTAACGAGACTTAAAGGTGTCAATCACCAACTACAAACGTGCATAACGACTGTGTATGAGATATGTGCATATGTATGTACCTATGTAGTTGCCAATATTTAACTGTTTTCACATGCGTTTGTTTTATCTAAAAGCAATGCTTGTACAAATGCCTTGGTTATAGACAAATAAGCTCCAGAACAAATCCGGAAGTGCAGGCGCAATCCAGTTAACGTAGCTGAAGGCCTGTCGAAAATCACATAAACTGTTTGAAAGTATGAACATCCGGTCAAACGTGTGATATTCTGAGTAAAGGTCGAGTGGAAATCAATGCAATTTAAATAAGATAAGAATAACGCGAATTAGTCGGAAGAAATAAAAAAGCAAAACTCGGCACACGTCATTTGTACACTATAAAACCTTTTATGAATGGAGCTATTCAGCTAATTAACTGAGTTAACGACACCATGTGTCTATAATAATTACACTCTACCGACTATTATCAAATAAAAGTCTTCATAAAGTATTCGAAATAGGCGATACAGTATACATATAAACTACAAAAAATTGAAGGGAAAAACAATTTGAAGATTTTTTTTGTTTTGTACGGAACTCTGTATATACATACATAGTCTTTAACCCTTATTACCGAAATGTTTAACTCGTGTTTATGAGACAACAGTAAACGTTCTTTACGCTTATCCTTTATCATGAAATCTTTATAAATGGTTAAGGAGCTTGTAGTAATAACAGTTTGACAAGTAGTATCAAGCTTAGAAATGTCAAGATCGTCATAAACAATGCTTATTCTCACGCTTACCTCACTTTAGTACCCATTGACAATTGAGAGGGAATAATTTTTCCTAAGTCACTTCTTTTCATAGAATTCCTAATCCGCCATATTAATTCTAACAGAGGATTGAAATTGAATGTTCATATCGTCACCTAAAATGCAAAACAACGTATAAAAAAATGAAAAATCGCTGTCAGATATAATAACCAACATATAACCATTTTATAATCAAAACTCAAATTTGGTTTCAAAATGAGTAGTTTCTATCACAACTTTTTATCTTCGCCTGTAAACCTATGAAAAGTTATGCAGAGTTATTTTGCATTTTAAGTGACAAAATTATTTCATAAACTAATGCACATAATTAAACCAATGCTTTCTCAATTCTTGGATGTCCTTCATTACATATATGTATATGCATATATATACATATATATATATGATTTACCTGGATTATTTGTCGATAACAATCATTTGCTTTTCGATAAAAAATCATCAGCCTATTGCTCTACTAACGACTGCAAACTAAGCCTTACACGATTGACTATTTCATTTACGTCACAATCGTCATACAATGTACCGTTATCGCTATCCACTTCGTATTATCGGTCGATAATGAATTTACATTTGTACTTACAAAAATACTCTCACTTGTTAAATCAACCAACTACAAAGTACTTGAGAAACCTTATCAATAATATCGTAATAAGTGCTGTTTTGAACTACATTTGTTCTACTCTTTATCTCGATAAAACCTTTATTTGCATGCTTCCTTGTTCCAGAAAAAATATAAGCGCTAGGCAAATATTTTATATTAATTAATCGCTCGCAAGTTGCACGCGAGTTTCATTCATAAAAATGGTTGAAAAAGAATTTCCTGCACATCAACAAAAAATAAAAAGTTTTAAAATAAATTTTCGAAATTACTGTTCCTCTAAAATTCTTTAAAATATCATATACAATGTACATTTGAAATGTACATAAAAAGGTTATTTTTTGCTCTGTTGAACCTCCACTTAGTAGCTTTCCCTGAAGGTTTTCTTGTGAAGAGTATATGCATTTACATAAACGCTTATACGGAAAACTTTAGTTAATTAGTTACTGAATTTTCAGTCGATTGTAAGCTTGCGCTAAGTGGATTTGATTCGGATGAAAAAAAGCGTTTTCTTAAAAGCTTTCACTTTGTATGCTGTGATTACTTGGTAATCCAAAATGTTCCCTCTTTTCATTTAAGCTTTCACTAACATTTTTTTTTCGAATAAAAAAAGTTCCTTTTAAGCTCTCACAATTTTAAGATGATTACTTTATAGTGCAGATCGTACCTGACACACTGAGCTAATTACTGTTGTTTCCGTTAAAAACGTTCAGAAGTCTAACATTGTGATGGTGACTATGCTGTAAAGGAATAACTTTGTGCTGATACAAATATGGCTGGTTTCGATAAAGAATAGAGATACTTTGTAATACAAAAATCTCTTATAAATTTGCCTCTCAAAGAATATCATTAACATTTGTGTAAATTAGCATAATAATAATAATGAAATTCGTTCCATAAAATTACGATTCATCTAAGTTAAATGTAAACTTAACGGCATTTTATCTGTCAATATTTTTGTATCGGTCCATCAGTTATCGACAAAACAAATATTTCAATTTCTCATGCTCTTAAATTGCCACGGCACATTTCATTTTTTCGCACCTCCTTCAGTTCCAAAAATTTATTATTTTTAATTTACCGTTATCTTACGAGCTTTTCAGTTGACCAGATATTAAAGTTGGTTTGTGGGGGTCTACTCATACATATATTGTTTATACACACATATGTGCGTAAGTATATATAATTTAACAGTTATCCAGCGCCATCACGTGCGTCCATATTTGATGAATTGACACATGACTAATGACACAACGACCCAGCTACGTTTAATAGACAACTTAATGAATGAAATTGACATTATTTAAAAATTTGATATTTAATAGTTAAACATAAACTGATAATTTTGAATTATTTCGTGCTGTATTTATTTAACGCAGGATCAAGAGAATTTACTCGGCAGCAGCATGGTGCACGGTGCAAGTCAGACCAACTCCAAGACACTTCCGCAATATGTGGCCGCCTTATCGGCTGCTGGGGGTGCCTTTGCCTGTGGTAGCCTGCTCGGTTGGACCTCACCGGCAGGGGTAAAAATCTACGATGGCGCTTACGATTTCCCCTTAAGCGAAGGCGAATTCTCCTGGGTCGGTTCAGCCATGACATTAGGTGCGGCTTGCGTCTGTATACCCATTGGTATACTCATCAACTTGGTTGGGCGTAAGATGGCTATGTTACTGCTCGTAATACCGTTCACCATCGGTTGGGCTTTGCTGATCTGGGCACAAAATGTTATCATGATGTACATTGCACGTTTCTTGCTGGGTATTGCTGGTGGCGCCTTCTGTGTAGCCGCACCTATGTACACTGGCGAGATAGCGCAAAAGGAAATTCGTGGCACGCTCGGCAGCTTCTTTCAACTTATGATAACGGCTGGTATATTGTTTGTGTATGCTATTGGAGCTGGTCTCAACGTCATGTGGATGAGCATTGTTTGCGGTGTGCTCCCATTGATCTTCGGTGTCATTTTCGTCTTCATGCCCGAGTCGCCGACATACTTGGTGAGTATTAGGCGCGTTAACGACTGCTCTATATAAATCTGTACTAATTATGTTTTGTTGTTATTTGCAGATCATTAAAAACAAGGATGAAGCTGCTGTCAAATCCATTCAGTGGCTACGTGGCAAGGACTACGAATACAAGGCTGAAATCGAGGAATTACGTGAAACCCAAGAAAAGATGAAGCAAAATCAAGTATCATGGATGGAAGGTCTATCACGTCCCGTCACACGCAAGGCATTGTTTGTCAGTTTGGGCCTCATGTTCTTCCAACAATTGTGTGGTATCAACGCCGTCATCTTCTACTCAGCCAAAATTTTCCAAGTAAGTATTTTTCAAATATTAATTTTATATATGTATAATGAAGGGTTTAAATGTTATGAAGACCCGTCTAATTGAGGTAAGCATTGGCTAATTGAAAAATTCCCTCATGATCTATTCGCAAGCTATTTCCAATTAACCGATGCTTATTCGCCATCAGTATCATGTAGCCATGTCCGTCTGTCTATATACACGCGTCCGCGACGCTCAGTTTTTGAGATATCGGTCTCGATCGAAATTAAGTCTTTGTATGAGAACTTTTTCATTCGTGGACAAATCTCAAGGATGATGTAGCATCTGAAACTGTAAAGGAATTAAACTTATCGGCTTTGAAAACTGGCTCTTTAATGAGTCCCACAGGTCCTTGATATAAAAAATTACACAGGAAACAATTAACAATTTACTATTTTTTCTTCCTCTTCTTCCTTAGGACGCAAACACCGGCATTGACTCGAATCTCTCCACCATTGTCGTTGGCATTATGCAGTTCATTGCCACTTTTGTATCGACGATTGTTGTTGACAAACTTGGACGCCGTTTATTGTTGCTCACCTCTTCCATCATCATGGCGCTATCCACCATCTCCATGGGTGTCTACTTCTACCTGCAGGAACAGGATGCCGACTTAGTCACCAATATCGGCTGGTTGCCCGTCGTCAGCTTGTGCGTCTTCATTGTACTCTTCTCAATCGGTTTTGGCCCCGTGCCATGGTTGATGATGGGCGAGGTATTTGCTGCAGACATTAAAGGCGTGGCTGGTTCCATTGCCGGCACCACCAATTGGGTTTTGGCCTTCATCGTAACAAAGACCTTCGTGAATTTGACCGACTCCATTGGCAAAGGCGAGACCTTCTGGCTCTTCTCGGGCATCACAATCGTCGGTGTATTCTTCGTCTACTTCATTGTGCCCGAAACGAAGGGCAAGAGTTTGAACGAGATCCAAGCCGAATTGGAGGGCAAAAGCGCGAGCACAGCGCCAGCCGCAGTCAACGGCGCTGTTTAAATGAGAGCGGGAGAGAGCGAAGAAAAGATGAAAATGAAAAATAGAAGATGTGCATAACTTACAGCTACAGACGAGCACACGAAGCCGAAAAGTTATCCTGTCTATTTTGTTAAAAAACGAAAAATAGTGTCTGTAGTCGGCGCATGCGCGTTGGATCTTTGCAAAATGCATTGCATGTATTAATGCTTTTCTAATCTTATTATATTATTTTTATTTTATTAGAAAAGTATTGCAAAATTTTAGTTAATAACAATACATATACCACATGATACATGATCACATACATACATACATATATCTATAGACTCTAATATTAAGCCTAAAATGTAAGCAAACACGAGAGGCAGGAAAGCAGTTATTTATTAAAAAACGAAAAATCAGCAATATATCGCTTTCCCGTTGCCTTTACTAATTCTGCAACAAAGAATTTATAATTTAATTATGTGTGTAAGAGATTTGTTATTATTTTAATATGTTATTTACCGTAAATTTGCATACGTACACATTTTATAGATGTAGATATTTTTTGTTGGCAACTCATAATGTTTTCAAATATTTATATACACGCACGCATATGCATTTGTGAGGGAAATTTTAATCTGTTTGTTTTGTTTAAACCGAAAATAATTTGTATACTCACTTGTGTCTAGGAAAATGCAATTTTATGTAAAAGTTTTTACGCGTCTAATGTACATAAGGCATTTTTATTTCACAAAAATACATACCATATAAACATTAAGAACAATTAATTTCGCACGAAAACAATAAAAAAATAAATTTTTTGTTTATTAAAAAAATGTTTATTTAAATAATAAAAAAAAAAAGTGATAACAAGTAAGAAAGGGTATAACCGAACATTTTATACTCTTGTTACCTGCTACGATTAAAGGTACACAAGATTGGTTAGCTAAAACAAAAGATTAAACCAGAGATGTGTATAAGAGACAGGTCTAAAGCGGTGAGCGCAAAGCGTTGGTGGGTCTCAAAGACAAAATTTTGAAAAAATAGAAAAATAAAATTAAATAAAATTAAGAAAGGCAGTAGAGATGACATAAATGAAACTAACAGAGAAGACTGAAGGTCAAAAGGATATCCTAAAGAAATTACACTTATAATCAAATGCATGAAATGTTGAAAAGTAAAGTTGTTGTAAAAGTGTAAAATGTTTTCAGAATTAGGTTAGAAGTTTAAAAAGAAATGGCTGCCCAAGCAGGAAGCGTTTGTTAATGTGTGCGTGTATAAGGTAAGCCAGGTCTGTTGGTAGAAGAAAAATCACACAGTTTATAGTATTGAGGTTTGAAAAACTATTAGCAGCATACCACCAACCAAGCATATTAGAGTTTACAAAAACAATATATTATATAAAACAAAAAATAATAATTACACAAAATACACGAACTAACTGTAAAGTAATACAAAGCATGAAAACGCATTTAAAATAAAGAAAAAATTAACACATTCAAACTGTAAATTGCATTTTTAAATATATTTTCACCAATTTCTTTTGTTATGCCACTTCGTCTTGTGAATGTGTTTGAATAAGCACAAAGACATACAAATATTTGGAAACTTTCTGCAACTAAAAATTTAGAAAACCAAACTAACGGTAATTATTATTTTATCAGGCCAAAAATGTTAGCAAAGCACAAATTAAATTAATTAAAGCAATATTTTGTGCTTTTTAGCAAAAAACAAAGAAAAATTAATTCAATAATCAATTTCTCTTTTTTTACACCATTTTTACTCACACTTTTTTTAATATTTTTTTTAATGTAGCATTAAGTTCGTGTGCCTATTTTCTATTATTTTTTAATTTATTATCATCACCAATATAAAAATTCTATGTAAAATATTCTAGTTCAAGTAAAGATGTGTAATAAATGTAAACATGTTTAAGAAGAAAATAAAAGATATGACATTCTCTAAATGTATTTTATTTTAATTTACAAAATTCGAAAGCAAAAAACCTTTTTAGGTGTTAAAAATTTATGATATTATTACCAAAATAGAAATTGCAGCTAATCAGCTAAACTTCGAAATCACTATCCAATAGAATCTCTACGTAGTACATATAATGGTGTTTCGATACACTCGAGTGGACTGAAAGAAAATAAAAAATCGAGATCTCAATTTCCATAAGAGTAAAGTAAGTATATTTTTAGGCGCTTCGCAAAGTGGCGACTGGAAAAAAGCTAAAATGTTTGACATAAAAAATCATCAGTGAACTGTTTACATAAAAAACTTTCACTAACAACACAAAAACGTAAATAGCACTGCGAAGTATCAATTAAAACTGCCAGAGTCTCCTAATGCTATTCTCGCCCGATGCGAAAAATGGATTGAAGGCTGACTGAGTCGAACCATTCGACTTACCACTTGATAAATGTTTTAGCATCATAAGCTGTACTTTAAGCAAAATAAATATCGAATGATTTTGAAAGTCTTGGGCTGACTTGTCCCCTTTGAAAGTCAACAGAAATCAGAATATTCCCCAGATTAAAATTCACTTAAATGAGTAGGGGAAGTAGGCCGATTTTGCATTTTCCACTTATTTCTTCTCAAAAAATGTGGTTGAAAGAAAAAAATTAATTATCAGTTAAATAATTTATTTGAACGTTACTTTTAATACGACTTTAATCATGTAATATTAGATTATAATATTAGTTACTGAAACAAAATGGTCATTTACTAAGTTATTTGTTTACAAAGTTTTGTTAATAAAAATACTTACAAATACAACACTTTATACTCTCTTAACTACCTAAATAGAAATAGATATAGTGAGAAATTAGTTTTAATATTTTTCATTTAAATGCACAGCACATTGATGCAGCTCCATTCCACCCTAATCTGCACATTCAGGCAGCTAATCGAGGGTATAACCCCTGATGCATGGCAAGCCTGTGGGTACATTTTGCTGATATTTGTGATAATCGGAGCGAAAGAAGTTTAATAATGTTATTTCCTCCATGAAGATTCGATCGTGGAAGAACTTCCATGAAACGATTGTGTAAATCACTATACACACAGGATTGAGCAGTATTATTTGAGTGCCCACAGACCACCAGAACCAGCCCACATACGACGGATGCCGCATATAAGCGTAAATACCGTGTGTTATCAATTTGTGGTTATCTGCTTTTTCATGTTGAACCTGTAAAAATAAAACTGAAGACTAGATTTTATGAGCTAGGAAGTAAAATAGGATACTAACCAGATGCGTAAAACTATTCCGCGCGGTAATCATAGCTACCTTCCTAATAACTTCACCAGCTGTACATAACACCACACCGAGAAGCCAAATGTAATAGAAGCTTTTAAAGCTAGGCAGCAACCACACCTCCAAAGCAAACTCTATCCAGCTGGCGATTGCTGCCAGAGCATAGTGAATTGAGTGGTTTAAAATAAAAGAATCTGTAGAAAGACTATTTGGATTGCACCATGCAATGGCAAGAAATTCTGAGTAATGGAAAAATGCCATAAAGAAAGTATAAACTCCAAATTGTTTTAAGTCATCGGGCGCAAACAAAATTACTAGAATGCTGGCCGCTTCCATAAAACCCAAAAAAGTGGAACGAATTGCAATCTGCAACAATTTATATAAAAGAAATAACCTCAGAGCAAATGCATAAATGAGTTGCTTACCTGGTAATCATTATCGCGCAGTAAATAACGTATCACCATATTTATCAGTGCGTAATACAGAACCGGTCCCCACATTGCAGCACCCCAAACATTTGGTACCGTACCATAGTAGATTTGTGGTACAGTAGCTATAAGCACTATAATAGTCGTCGTCAGGTAACAATATAAACTTAAACGTCCTTCATGGCACAATTTATTGTCCATGGGTGCTGTCCTTTGGCTGGAATTCATGACTGTCTTTGACAGCCGCAATAACCTACTCGACGCTAAACTTACTTATCACACTTTTTTGTGCTACAAATCTAGAACTGAATATTTCTACACTTCTGCGGCATTAATCAAATTTTGTGCAATTTATGCCATATAAATAAATGAAAGTATCGTCCGCGATATAAACAAACTACCAGCTGTTGTAGTGAGTTGCCACACTACGAATACTTTTCTCTTTAAAAAAGATGAGATAAAATGTGATGAAACTCAAGGCATTTCTAACGCAGACGTTAACAAATAGTACTAGGTGGAAGGTTAACGAGTATTATTAGTTATATATGCGAGTACCACTTTACATTTAATGTACTTTAATTTAGTTAATTTTAGAATAGGAATCCCGTTGTTAAGGTATTTACATTTAAAGTTCAAAAATTCGACAATTTAAGTGCTGTTTCTTCGATTCACCGTATAATAAATTCTACAAATATAGTTTTTAACTTTTATATCCACTAACAATTCACTAACTTGCCTTCAAAATGGCGAATTCTTTTCTAAATTTTAGTACTATTATATGCCAGGAAATATTTTATATACTTATTTTTCTAAAATCATAACAAAATATATGCATGACTTTATATTGCTTCTAAAAAGTTGGTGAATACCCATAATGAGACGATTAGATAATCAGGCATACACATTTTCGTACTCTTTCTACTACCAATATGTGTGGTGCCGGTCTCCATTTGTGCAAGATATTCATCGAAAAATTCATTATCAAATTCTGATTAGCCGAATTAGTACGTACTCCACGTGTCCGCGCTAGTTTTTGATTTTCATTAAACCAGCGAACAAAGGAATAATTCCTGTTTTACTAGACTTATCTCGCATTTAAAACTAAAATATAATAAACTAAAATGGTTAGTACCTTAATATTATAATATACTTAAAATATTTTGTGTTGCGAAATTAAGTGACGATTCTCGATGTTTCTGCGGCAGTAAGTCAATTTAACATTGCCAGCTGTTTTACACATGGGTGTTGTGTAACATGGAAACAAATCGAAATCTATTTTGTTTGCTGTATGGTGTAAAATAAAGTTGTTTATAATGTTTTATCATTTTATAGGCACAAGCTATTAAAAGAATCTTACCCACTTTGGACCGCATTCTGATTCAACGTGCTGAGGCCATCACTACCACAAAGGGTGGTATTGTGCTTCCAGAGAAATCGGTGGGCAAAGTCCTCCAAGGTACTGTCGTTGCTGTTGGACCCGGTGCCAGGAATCCTGTAAGTTGTACACGATTGTTTATTAAAATAAAAATAATTTTAATAATTAATTGTATAGCAAAATGGTAACTACATCCCAGTAGGCGTGAAAGAAGGTGATCGTGTGCTGTTACCTGAATTCGGTGGCACTAAAGTGGAGCTGGAGGATAAGAAAGAGTACATTCTTTTCCGCGAATCGGACATTCTTGCCAAATTGGAATAGAATACTCGAATTATATTTACTATATTTGCTTGGTCGTTTTCATAATGTGAATAGTATATGACCTTTTGTTTGAGATAAGAGGTTCAAAATTTTGTTTCTTAGTTTGTAAATTCCATTTACTATGATGTAGAGTAGTTTACAAAATGTCCGCACAATATTAGTGTGTTCATGTAAACGTGTTGTGTGGTTTGAAAGAAAATAAAACGGTTTTACGCTTTGTTTCTGGAAATATATTTTTATTTAAATTTTAAAACATGGTACATCAGTTAATCATTCTAAACACTAGCTACTAATCTAACTTTAAGTTAGCCAAGCCATAAACTTGGTTCATTACTGACCGCTCTTTTAGGCCTGGTAAGGAATCGACAACAGCACGCTCTCTGGATAACTTAACTAACGATTCGAATGACTTTGGTTCCCAAATAGCTAGATCGGCTAAGGCTTTTCTGTAAATAATAAAAGAGTTCAGTATGTTTACATTTTCCTATACAATAAGCCATTTTTCATATATATACTTGTTTAATAAAATGTTGTTTCGCGAGAGAGTTTCCTTGAATGTTTCAAGAGTGATTCCATATTGCTCACAACCGGCTTGCACACGTTTATTCCACAACTGTAATATCGAAATTTAAATTGTTTATTCTAGGGCATATTCTATAATACTCACTTCAGCCATATCCAGTTTCTTCAGTTTACGGCCCTTAGTGGCATACACTAAAGCTCGGTGAACATAGCGAATCGCTATAGAATAGCAGTTACGTTTTCGTCCTCGAAAATGCTATTGTATAAAATAGTTATAAATAATAAACCGCTTAAATAAAGAAACTCGTGTTCGCTGTTAAAAACTTACAGCCGCAAGCTTGAATATCCTTCGCTTTCGCCAGAATTCATCAGGACCCTTTGATCGTACAAACAATGCAAGCGTAGGTGATACCATTTTTTATTAAAATTTTTAGCTAGTGAATAATTTTATGCAAATCCTTACACTTTGTTATTATAAAATTTACATAACCTAGTTTTGGTTGTGCAGATGAATTTTTTGACAGTTGAACGAATGAATAAATTTAAGATATTCATTTTGATCAGCTGATGTTGAATATACAGGGTGCTTAGAAGTTCGTTACAATTAATTGTGTATGTATTTGCTTTATAATGTCATAGTAAATATAAGAATCTAAGGGCAAAGTTACAAGATTTGGTATATCACACGACCTTATGGTCCCAGTATTTTTTTCCAAGTAACTTTAAAATTTTTAATATTTTTCAAAAAAGTTCTAGCACTGAGATAATGTGTCAGTTTGTAACCGGATGTGGTTAGTAACAGTTGTTCCTGTTTGGTAATTATTAATTTACTAGTTTAAATTAGGGAAATAAACGTACAATGATTGAAAGAAAATATCGCTTTTTTAAGAAAATCGGTTCTGTTGATGAGAAAGTATTTAACATTAAAGAAGTAAGGAGAACGATGTTTATTATGTTGCATATATTTTTTATTTGCAGTATTGTTCGTAAGTATGTAAATATGTTTGTAAGCGTAGGTTTAAACCTGTTGCTGTCGTAGCTTGGTGATAAGACAGAATTTTCACGTTGCCATGACTTTTGATATTTACGGCTGGTAAATGAATCAGTGGTATCAAAAGCATACCTTTAAATATTGAATAATATCAGAATAACATTTTAGAGTAATTAATAAGAAAGATGACAGATCAAAATGAGTTAGATCAATTAGCTGCAGCAGAACTAGAGAGACTGCAACGACAAGTAATTAACAGCAAAGTATCAAGTCTTGTATTTTGTAATTAATTTTAATACTATAATTTCTGTCAGCATCGTACTTTGCAATTGGAGCTTCGTGGTTTACTGGAAGAAAAAGCTAAGCAGTTGAAGAAGCAGAATCACATGATCACAGTCTTGCAACAAGAACATCAGAAGTTAAAGGACGAAATTAACACTTTGGAGAGCGGAACACATGCAAGGAAGAATACAAATGTAATTAGTATAACACTCTCATTTGTACTACTTTTTTAGTTGAAGTAAAGCAGTTTTCGGCTCACGATGTTTTTCAAACGAAAAAAAACTACAATTTTTCAACACAAAATTTGCAATAAGTTTGCCCATTATGGAAAACCGAAAACATTACCATTTTTAATGAAAAATTCTATTAATTATTTTTTCAACACACGAATGCAACCGACTTCGATCTAAAGGAGTAGAGGTCAAATATAATTCAAACCTAGCATAGTTTAATTCTTGTATATGGTCTCGATTGGTCACAGTATTTCCTTTACATTACTAATTTACATTTGTAGTACAACCGTGACTTCCAAATACCGATATTAGAGGCAAATATAGCCGTGGTAATGGGGTTGAGCTGCAATTCTACAATTTCATGATCAAAAATAACAGAAGAGGTAGTTTTGGCATTTTTGTACTGTGGATTTTTGGGAGTACGTTTGACAGAGTGCATTCATTTTAAATTTTCAATACCAAATTTGTACAACGGAAGAAAATGATCACAAGATAAATCTTTCAAGCTGTCCTAAAGTTTTGCTCTTATGGTGGGTTTTGGTTAAAGCAAGGAAATGAATTCGAGTCTGATCTTCTGATATTCAAAGGGTTGCGATTAAATTTTGTGCTCTAACATTATTATTCCTAATCCCTGATTATTCTTGTATTAAATATTTGAAAGTTTTCTCATGTTAGAAATAAACCATTAGGTTAACGGCTGTGGTGAGTTTATTAAAAGAAGAAAAAGGTGTACGCCTTATAGAGTCTCGAACTTAATGTCCCGCAAATCTTCTAAATAATTTTCATTTTTAAATATTAGATACTAAATCACGATTTATTTCTTTGTAGAAAGAAAAACGCTTGAGTTATTTGCAAAGACAAAATGTTGACCTTCAGCAAATTTTGCAAGGCGAACGCGTTAAGCTTTGGGAACTGGAAGGTCACCTCAAGAAGGTGGAAAAGGAAATCGAGGGTTTGCGTAAGAATGAAGTGACTGATAGTTGCTATAAGGAGAGCATTGGTAAAGTGCAAAAGAGCGTTGTCAAGTTGGAGAACCGCTTGGATGTGGTTAACAAAAAATGCAGTGACGTTTTGACGGAAAACTGCAAATTGCGAAACTCCATAAATCATATGCTGCAAGATCGGTGAATATATTTCAAATATTTTTAGAATTACTTGAAATTTTTAAGCAACGCTTTTACAGTTCAAACTTCAACGACATGTGGCAGACAATGGTGACACAATTTAATGAGGGTAAGAAATACATTATGGAGCTAATAGATCAGTCTACAGTGGCTTTTGATTTGCGCGAGGAACTTTGCAACAAATTACAAGTGCTCAAGGACCGCAATGAGAACGATAAAATTATGCATATACAGGTAGGACAAAAATGACTTATAAATACATAAAACTTCACTTTTTGATGTTCTTATAGGAAATGCGTGAGATGCAACGTCGCCTCGAACATGATGCGAAATTGCAGAAGTTCTTCGACATTAAGGGCAAGAAGCGTCTAAATCCCGAGCTGGAGCAACGTGAGGCCAACAAAAAGCTCGCACTGAAAGAAAACTATGAACGACAGTTGGAGGAATATCATGCCATCATTGATGATATTAAGGAGCTATATGCGGTGGAGGATACAGACTCTCTGACAGCACAATTCAAGCGCCAGGAAGAGGAAAACTTTGCACTCTTCAGTTACGTTAATGAGTTGAGTCACGAAGTAGAGACTTTGAATGAGACCACACAAGAATTGAGTGAAGAAATCGGTAGGAGTTTATTTTTTATTAGAAATCACATGAAATGATTGTTTTGCTTACAGAACGACAACAGGCGGAACACGAAGAGAAGGAGCTAAAGCAGAAAACGGAAGCTTTGGATTACTTAAATAGCGAACTGGAAAAGATTGAAACGGCAGCCAAGGAAGCAAGCGAAAGAAAGTTAGCACTGCATACGCGTTTGGATCAAATGTTGCATGGCATTTTAGAGATTTTCAAGTTAATGGCCACCTTCTTTATTAATATTGGAAATTGTTTTTTCAAACATTTTTTCTTACTCCTTAGACTTTTATCTTGCGATGATGCTCCAATATTAAACGTGCTGAGCTCTAAAACGGTATTAACGGTTCATAATGTCAAACTTTTCGTTGGCGTAATTGAGCGCCGAATAAATACCGTTATTAGCAATGTGAACGTGGATGAATCTTCGACCAAAATATTAGGTAGAAAGGATCGTGTTCCAAAGTTTAATATCAAAGACTCAGCGAAGGGAAAAAACTAGTTTACTACACATCTCCGAAAGAACGCCCTTTTCGGATTATCACAAGGTGCTTTCCAAAGTAAACAGGACAATGGTTTTTTCGGCAAAATCAATTCATTTTATTCAAAATAGTCTCCTTCTGCTTCAGTTTTTTAGCTCGTTGGCTGGTATGGCCGCCAGTATGCCTGTGGAAGACTTTTGAATGGCCTACACGTCTGCATAACGCTTTCCTTTTATGGGCGAATGCATTTTTCCGAAAAGCAAGAAGTCATACGGTGCCATATCAGGTGAATACGGGGAGTGGTTAATGGTTGAAATGTGATTTTTAGTCAAATAATCGGTCACAAGCGTCGATCGATGAGACGGATTCTGAGCAATTTTTGGTCGTCAGTCAATTTGTGCGGAACAAACCGTGCACACACCTTTCGTAAGCCCAAATGTTCCGTGAAAATGCGAAATTGATATATTTGGAGATGTTCAATTCTATTTCCATGAATTTCAATGATGATTTCGGCTGATTTTTCATGAATTCACGCACAGTTTCGATGGAATTTCCGGTGATCACGGAATTTGATTGGCTCACATGTTGATCCTCATTTATGTCCTCACGACCACTATGAAAACGTTGGAACCACTCGTGCCCTCTTTTGCAGTATAGGCAATCATCGTCATAAGCTTGTTTCATCAATCGAAACGTTTCGGTAAAAGTTTTACCAATTTAAAAAAAAAATTTAATGTTGGCTCTTTGTTCGAAGTTCATTTTCCCACCGATATCACAAACATACTGACAAAACGCAATAACTTCTTTTCCAATTCATAAAATGCCATAAAATTCTCACTGGACAATCGATAAAGATAGCAGATTCTAACGCACCAGTCGACACATAGATGGCGCCACCAGGGGAAACCAGATTCAAAAAATCTTCTTTACTTTGGAACGTACCATGTAAAATATATTTATTAACTGAAACCTTTACATATTCCTATATATTTATATATTATTCAATGATTCAATGTATTTTAACCAATCAAATAAAACTATTGCGCTACATTTGTCAATTCTTTAGTCAAATTTAAGCAATATTTCGATCTGGATTGTATCTACCTCAACCTTTATTCTTAGTCGGTTTAAAGACTTTGTATAAAGAATTATATGAGGTCATAGAAAAAAAGTCCGCCCCTCCACAGTCGGTTCCACATAACCGAAGCGAATCCGGATTCCAGAAATTACTGCTGCCGAGATAGCTTTCCAAATTATATTGGGAATGGTTTCTTCCGCTGGAACGACAACAACATCAGTAAAAAGCGAGCAACGACTCTTGGATATAAAACATATTCCTATCCAACTGTTTACTCTATATTCTGTTTGAAACAAGAAAGAGTTTAGCAAATGGAAGGGTCGAAGTGCTGAAGGAAAATTTTGAAAATAACTTGGTTTCACATAGGGCTTAGAACTCAGCAAGAGAGTCGAAATTATTTAAAATTGATTGATCGGAATGATTCCACTGGTCTACAAATACACCCAATCGTTGATTTTTTTGATGAAATGGCAGGTCTTGAAGCTTCGTTCGAAATGCGAAAATTTTGCTTGTTTACACACCCATTCTGTCAGAAATAGGCCTCATCGCTGAACAAAGCTTGCCTCGAAAGAGTCCATAGAGCGATGTCGCTTTGGAAAGTCGAGCGGTTTTAGTTCTTGCATAAGTTGTATTTTGTACGCTTTCAATTTAAAATCTCGACGTAAAATGTGCCAAGTTGTTCCATATGTCAGTCCAAGCTGGTGCGCACGGCGCCGAATCGACTCTTCACGGTCTTCGTGTACACTCTCAGCTAAGGCTGATTGCTGGACGTGGTATATTCCGTCGAATATTATGCATTAATGAATTTTTTGTCTCAAGATGGATGATGGTGGTGCGAGTAGTAGGCTCAGTAGGCCGTTTTTTTTAACCATAAGTTGAGCAAAGCAGCACGGAACGTTAACTTTCGTAATAAAGTTGAACGGTGTGTAAAAGTTGTTCAGGATGAAATGAAGATACTGAACATAAATAACATGATAGCTTGACACGACTCACGCATTTTTATACTCTCGCAACAAAGTTTTGTTCACATAATGGTTGTTTGTAAGAGTCAGATATAGGGTTATATATACCAAAGTGATCAGGGTGGCGAGTAGAGTTGAAATCCGGATGTCTGTCTGTCCATCCGTCCGTGAAAGCTGTAACTTGAGTAAAAATTGAGATATTATGATGAAACTTGGTACACGTATTTCTTGGCTCCATAAGAAGGTCAAGTTCGAAGATGGGTAAAATCGACCCACTGCCACGCCCACAAAATGGAGAAAACCGAAAACCTATAAAGYGTCATAACTAAGCCATAAATAAAGATATTAAAGAGAAATTTGGCACAAAGGATCGCATTAGGGAGGGGCATATTTGGACGTAATTTTTTTGGAAAAGTGGGCGTGACCTCGCCACCTACTAAGTTTTTTGTACATATCTCGGAAACTACTATAGCTATGTTAACAAAAATCTACAGAGTTGTTTCATTCAGGCATTTCCATATACAGTTCAAAAATGGAAGAAATCGGACAATAACCACGCCCACCTCCCACACAAAGGTTATGTTGAAAATCACTAAAAGTGCGTTAACCGACTAACAAACAACGTCAGAAACACTAAATTTTACGGAACAAATATCAGAAAGAAGCTGCACTCAGGCTTTCTTTAAAAATTGAAAATGTTYGTGGCGTCGCCCACTTATGGACCAAAAACCATATCTCAGGAAGTTCTCAACCGATTTCAATGAAATTCGGTACATAATAGTTTCCTAACACCCTGATGACATGTACGAAAYATGGGTGAAATCGGTTCACAACCACGCCTTCTTCCAATATAACGCTATTTTGAATTCCATCTGATGCCTTCCCTGTATAATATACACATTAGGAACCAATGATGAAAGCGGAATAAAACTTTACGCAAATACGGTATTTGATGCGAGAGTATAAAATGTTGGGTGACACCCGAACTTAGGCCTTCCTTACTTGTATTTTGTAAGTTTTCTTAACCCAATTCTTCCGATGCCTTTTTTAAGGACCGTAAATATTGTATGCTGTTGCTAAATATAGGCGCTTGTGGACTATTTTCCGAAAAATAGTTTTATATATGTATGCACATATGTCATATTTTCGAATTTGATACGATGGTTTTTCATAGTATATTTTGAATTTTGAAAAAATCAGACGTGTTTCATTTTATAAAGAAATTATTTAATTGATTAATCAATGAAAACGAAATGTTTACTGGACACAATACAAACCGTTGAAGTCCGCTAAGTGTGGTATGGAAATTTTTTGTCGCGGAAAATTCACATCCTCAGACGGTACGTACATATATAATATACCAGATTGAGTGCACTTGAACTTACCGAAGAAACGAGTGACCTATTGCTTTTGTATTATTTGACATCATTTACATCGTAATGTAAGTTGCGAACTTGAGTAGCAACGAAGCCAAAAGACCAAGCAAACATGTCTTGTTGGAATGTTTCAACAAAGCAAACAGTGCATATTCTGTTTTGATTCTTGAATTTTATGCTTGAAAGGCAATGAAATGTAAAACATTCCCTCATCGCCTAGTTAAAAAGCACGCGTGTGCAAAAAGCATATTCTGAACTTAAATATGATAAAAAAACTAATAATAATTAGTAATAATACGCACAAATATAATATATTACAGGAATATGGGAAATGTTTTCACCTGCAAATTGCATGCTGTTATTGCATTTGCTGCTCTCAGTGCTCACATGAATTGATTTGCTCGTTGATAACAAAACTTTGCAGTGTTATGTTAAACGAACGAATGACTTGGAACACGCTGTAAGTTGACTTGTGTAGTTGTTTATTATATACATATGTATGTATGTACGTCTGCTGGTAAATCAAATAACACTCGCTAAAAAATCAAAATGAAAGGATAATCAAGCAATTGGTGGTTCCGTACGGAAAATGTGATATGATATGGATAAATTTTTTACTGTCTACTCGTTGTCAAGCATCTGTTATTGTAGAATCCTGCCATCTTTGGCACTGTAAAAAAAAAAAACACACATTCCTAGTGTTATAGCAGCAAATAAGAAATGGGTGTAACATTCATCTGTTCTTCGATTTCACGAAAATATTACCGTTGTCTTTATGTACATAAAAACAGAGCTGTATTTCTTTGTCGACTATGCATTCAGATGTTTCAGTTTGGGAAGACCCATAAATTAGTATAATAAATAATCATCATTTGTAATTTATTGTGAAAATTACAAAATGGCAGATGATATAAACGTCGTAAATTTTTGCTTAGATTGAGCTGATTGCCAACTATACAGCATTATTATGAGTGACTTATAGAGTTTGGTTTTTGTTCGTCGAGAGAGGACTTTGCTTCTCAATTGCCTACTCAGTCCGAAGTAGCACCTATTGGCAAGAGTTATCCTGCGTTGGATTTCCAAGCTGACATTATTGCTGGTGTTTATGCTGGTTCCAAAATAGACGAAATTATCTACGACTTCAAAGTTATGACTGTCAACAGTGACGTGAGAGCCTAGTCACGAGTTCGACGACTGTTTGTTTGATGACCCATTTGTTTGGCTTCCTTGTCCAGTCTGGAAAAAGCAGAACTAACGGCGCGGGAGTTGATGATATCAATATCATCGGCATACGCCAGCAGCTGTACACTCTTATAGAAGGTGTTAACTTCTCTATTTAGTTCTGCAGTTCGAACTATTTTCTCCAGAAGCAGGTTGAAAAAGTCGCACGATAAGGAGTCGCCTTGTCTGAAACCTCATTTGGTATCGAACGGCTCGGAGAGGTCCTTCCCGATTCTGACGGAGCTTTTGGTGCTGCTCAACGTCAGTTTACACAGCCGTATAAGTTTTGCAGGGATACCAAATTCAGACATCGCGGCATAAAGGCAGCTCCTTTTCGTGCTGTCGAAAGCAGCTTTGAAATCGACGAAGAGGAGTGTCAATTCCCCTTTCACGAGTCTTTTCAAAGATTTGGCGCATGGTGAATATCTAGTCGGTTGTTGATTTTCCAGGTCTGAAGCCACACTGATAAGGTCCAAACAGTTTGTTACCGGTGGGCTTTAATCTTTCACACAATACGCTCGATAGAACCTTATACTTATCCCACGGCATTTGTCGCAGATTGTGTGGTCTCCTTTTTTAAGGATTGGGCATAGCACACTTAAATTCCATTCGTTGGGCATGCTTTCGTCCGACCATATTTTACAAAGAAGCTGATGCATGCTCCTTATCAGTTCTTCGCCGCCGTGTTTGCACAGCTCGGCCGGCAATCCATCGGCCCCCGCCGCTTTGTTGTTCTTCAGGCGGGTAACTGCTATTCGTACTTCTTCCTGGTCGGGCAATGGAACGTCTGCTCCATCGTCATCGATTGGGGAATCGGGTTCGCCTTCTCCTGGCGTTGTGCGTTCACTGCCATTCAGAAGGCTGGAGAAGTGTTCCCTCATTATTTAACACATTTTAACGTTTCACAATTTGCTATCATATCAATAGTAGCAGAAGGTATATACCGATATCCCTAACTTATATTCCGACTAAGTTTTCTACTAATTGCAATATTCTAACATAACTTTATTCAAATATCTGGCGCTCACATCGCTGTAAGCAGTATGAAGTTAACCAAAGGCACTAATTCGTTCATTTGGTTAAATAGCAGTAAACTAAAGACCGTTTAGCAATGTATTATTGAATTGTTATAGTCTACAATTTCGTATTTGCTTCATTTGCAACATTTTATATTCTTGCTACAGAGTATAACAGTTTTGTTCACCTAACGTTTGTATGCATCACCTAAAACTAATGGGGATAGATATACTGTAAATACCGCACTCGATAGAAGGACGAACTGAACAATATATATAGTACGATGACACTGACATGGTTCAGCGAATTAAAAGACAGTGGATAAGGTGGCTAGGTGATGTCGGCCGAATGGAAGAAAGCATTCCAGCTCTGAGAGTATACGATGCTGTACTCGCCAGAGCAAGCAGAGGAAGAGGAAGACAGAGTGCATGGGATCTCTTGTTGGCGATAAACAACTAAAAAGAAGAAACGACTGGCGCGCTGTTGTAAACTCGGCTATAACGGCGAAGAAGAAGAATAATCATTTTGGTATAGATAACTCTATTCTTGCCTATATCGATTAGTTTTAGGCGTTAGTTGAGCAAAGTTATTAACCACGTAAAAGTACCGCTTTGAACGAAAAATTTCCAACCCATCACGCACTAATAATGTAAAAGAAAACGCCTGTACTTTGTTTGTAGGAAAGCATTTATGTTGGCTTGTGGCTCGTGTGGTCGTAGTGTTTTAGGTTTGGGTAGGAATAGTGACGTTATTAGTTGGATGTGAAGTTTAGCACAATTAGCCACTTTTATAAGCTAAAATAAAGTTAATAAAAACTTCAGGTGTTTAGTTTTTCTATTTATTTGAAATCGTAAGATTTATTTATTTAATTAGGTATTCAACTGTGTTAATTAATTTTACAGTACACAAATCTAAAGTAAAGTGTTTGCACAATTTTATTTGCTTTTCAAACAAGATTTCTGCTGTGACTTAAAATTTTGATTCATTGTCAGCGTTAAGGCAAGTATGTGAAATTAAAGCTTAATATTTCCTTCCTTTATTCTTTGTATTTTTGTTTATTTCACAGTTTTTCTTATTTTAAGTAGCTTGCATGTTAAACACTTGGTGAAATGTCCTTACTTACATCAATTTTATTGTTGTTTCACAAAAACTATTGCGCCAATGCTAACAACAAGTACAATATATCAAACGATGAACTAATCGATCACATCACCAAACACGCCGAACCAACGGTATAAGTGACTACATAATGCACTTAAGAGACTTACAATTAATATGTGATACATCAATATATTTGGATATATGTATGTATGTATGCACGATGTAATATATTTAATATAACTGTTTACATTTTTGCTAAAACATAAAATATTGAAATGAATTCATTAATTTATATATATTATAATTTTTTTAAATTATTATTAATACGTACGCAAGTGTTAGTGCACTACTAACTGTATAGCGCGGAGAAGAAACAAACAATAAGAGATACGACAATTTTAATTTTAGCTATTCATGACCAGAATTACTTGCTATTTATACAATATTTACGGCAAACACTACAAATGTAGAGCGATATGTGTCTTGTTTGGCACGCACTTCGTCCATACGCATCCTTATCTTGAAAGGTATTTGCGCATGCGCACGAATGAAGCGCGTTTGTTGCTACTATTGTACAATTTGGAATTGCAAGTTTTCTCTTTTTGCATTTTGCAGCTTAAAAATAGAGGATATTTAAATAATATATAATTTTGTTTTTTATAAAATAAAATAGTAAAATATGTTTAATGTCTTTTTGCTGAATTTTTTACTTTTTGATATTTTACTTTTAACAATTAAAGTTAGTAAAGCGCATGTGAAACGCAGTGGTTCCCAACAAAACTATATGTTCACACAAAATCAGCGTCTAACGTTAGTTTAAGTAAATATATTAATAAGTGTATATGTTTTAAATTTTTTTTTTTGTTGATTTTTTTTGATTTTTTATTTGTGTCATTACATTAGCAAAATGTATATAAAAATGCACTCAATATTATTTATAACATCTCTTTCATGTTACAACATATATGGTAAATATGTTTGTGTCTATATTTTGCTATGTAATAAACTTGTATATTGTATAAATATTAAAAGTAATCATAAAAAATTATATTCATAAAAATAAGACTTTTACATTAGTATAATTATAGTAGCGTAGAATTTCCATAGTGTGCTCAGCTTACCGTTGAAATAAGCTCCAGAATTTGTAGCTGGACACACGTTTTGCTAGCGCGGACGCGGCGCTTGTATTTGTACTGGCAGCGGCAGGTGATGCCACCTTGCGGTTGTTGATTAGCTTCGAACGCATTTGCTCCTGCAGTAACTCTTGCATATCCATCTATGGAGGAAAAGGGAGTTTTTGTAAGTTTAAATTGTTTGAAAACGAAGAAGGAAGTCTTAATTTTCGAACATTAATATCTAGTTCTCTGCTAGCTACGGCCTTACTTCTAAGAATTTCGCCCCACAATGTTACTATCCACTTACGCTGCTTCGTCTTACTTATTTCTCAGAAAATGCCAATTTTTGTGTATAAAAATATGTTAGTAAACCATACAAACCGGTTCTTATTTACCGAATTTTTTAAATTGATCCCATTCTAGGTACATGTGATATTTTTATAAGCGAATTAGCTTTTTAAATCTGCTTGGGATAGAATGTTTTGATAGGCAGAGTACTAAAGATGTGTGGACTTCACTTCGGTCTATTGTAATCACACATTGACCGCAACTCGAGCGGCACAATGCTTCCTTTATGAATACAGCAATCGTTTGATTCTACTACTATTCTAGATACCCGCAAAGTTCGTACTCTGACGCTTTCGTCGAAACTTCGTATAACGGAAAGTTTACTGAGAGTAACTAGAAACATTACCTTGATCAGCGAGAAACAATTATATATACGGTTAAGTTTCAAGTTTTAAAGTCAAATGTAATGATAAAAGCGAGCTTGCAAGCATCGAATATTTACTATGTACTTTCTTCTCCTCTCTATATTCCCTCTCTTCCTGGACTTCCTTTTTATACAATTTATTTCCCCCCTCAGTCTTAACGTAGTTTCATTATAGTTTAACTGCTATTTACCTGCCACTGTTCCAGCTGTTGTGACAACTCAACCTTTTGCTGTATGGACTCAAGCAATTGGCTGTTGGCCTGCATTAAGTCTACGCGCGTCTTAGCCAAATCGATTTCGGCTTTTGTGCGTCGCTCATTCGCTGCATCGCGCTCTTTTTGTGCTTTTGCGAGCATTTCATCGCGATCGCTATTGTCAATAAGATCACCGCGTGCTTGATCGCGCTCCTCCTTCACATTCTGCAGCTCCACATCGGTGACGGTGAGCTGTCCGGAGGGAAATGTATAAGAATTGTCGAGAAATAATTGAAAAGGATGCTTACTTTCGATTCCAGCTCCTGAATTAAGTGATGACTGCGTTTGATTTCGTCCTCCTGCTCCAGCACGAGATTGCGCGTCTGATCGAGCATCTTTCTGAAGTTGCCGGCATCCAAATTGAGCAGCAAGCGTGTTAGCTCGTCGGACATGGCTGATAGCATGCCGGGACGAAATTCAATAGCCTCCGTGTGACTGCCACCTTCGGTGCGGCTTGAAGATGAAATCGTATTGTCCATGGATTCCAAGTCTAACGATATGTCCGAATTTAAACCTAGAATAGGAGAGTTTTATTGTATTGACATTTATATGTTAATAATTTGTGGTTAACCATACCTGAGTCGTCATCATGCCCAATTTTCAACGAGTCCACAAGTGATTTCAGCTGTATGTAGACAGAGCGCGCTTCAATGCAAATTTGACTCGGCTTGCCATCTGAAAAACTGGAGTCGTCTTCATCGCACTCCATTTCAAATTGCAGCGATTTCTTGCCATGTGCACTGGAATTGGCATCCTGTAATCGTTGAGGGTTGTCATAATGGTCTGAATTTTATTGAACGCAATCAAACTTACCGCTCCCAAGCGCTCGCTGAGCACATTATTTTCACGCTGAGATCTCTCAAGTGCTTGCAGGGTTGTCTATAAATAAAAATATTTATCAATGTGTATATTTCAGCCAATATTAATTTGCAAAGACAAATTGCGCAGTATTAAAAATAATTGTTATCTTGAATTAAATTACTTTTTTTCTTATTTATTTATTGTATATAAAGGGAATGATTGCACATTTGAGATTTTTTAATAAAAAAATCCTGATAACAAACATAACATTTCCAGTTGAAATGCGAAAGAGTATTTAATTAATTAAGAGTAATTAAGAAATTTATAAAAATGTAGACAATTTCTTAAATCTAAAGAAAATCAAGAAAAAACGTTGACTTCGATTGCACAGCCACAAAATGTTCCTTACAAGCGTTCGATGGTTCATTTTGTATTTCAGCTATGTTCTATTGTGGCAGCAGCTTCTTGCGGAGTAAAGGACGTGTGCAAAATTTCGGATCGATATTTCAAGAATCGAGGCCTACATATTCGGTACCTAAGGGCTTCAACAGTTTTGGTTAGATTTGGAGAATTTTTGGTCATAAGGTGGCACATTTTAAGAAATTATTGGTGCGAAGTCTTATCTGGTTGTATTAATTGCTTCTTTATTTGTGCACTGAAAAGTGAAAAAATCGAATGGAGTTTAAAATTGTGCTATATGGAAAGTAAGCGTCGTTGTAGTCCAATTTCGCAATGTGACAAAAGAATGTAAAAAAAATGCTAGTCGGGTCCCGAGATATGTAATTTCACCTAAAAGTGGGCGAATCCATGCCGATCATCCAATTTTTACCACGACCCCCATCAATCTCCCTTATACCACCTTAGGTGTGAAATTTTATGTCTCTGGCAAAGTTAGTTATTAATTTATTGCACTTTTAGTAGCTTTCATAAGTTCTGTTATATGGGGAGTAGACTGATTTTCTTCCGATGTCATCCATTTTTACAGTGTCGATGGAAGTGCTAAAGGGTTTTATTCTGAATTAATTTAGTTATTGTAGCTTTAGAGGTAAGTTCACTAAACCTATTAAGAGGCGAGGTCACGCCCAATTTTCCAAAAGTTTTAACCTATAGGTGCCCCTTGCTATTTTCTGTCTCTAAACGTATCTTAATCTATCTTACTTTATTGCTTAATTTAATGGCGTTTTGTGAGCGTGGCAATGATCCGATTACGCCCACCCACGAACCCGTCCTACCAAGTCATTAATATATCTAATATTTACGTAAATTGCAGCTTGCGCGAACGGATAGACAGACAGCCCCTTGGATTTCAACTCGTCTAATCATCCTGATCATTTATAACTACTATATATAATTCGATTAGTTTTAGGTTATACATACAATCGTTAGGTGAGCAAAACTATTATTTGCAAGAGTATAAAAAATAAAATTATCGATAAACAAAGAAAAAAGAAATAATAATAAAAATAATAAAAATAAACATAATCAAATCAATTATATATTTCCTCTCATCTTGCAAAAATATATCGATATACAGATAAATAGTTTCATATTAATAAATACTTATGATCCTCTAATTATTTTAGGAGCAAATAATTAACAATCTGGACAGTTAATATCTTTAATTTAAAAAAATGGGGCTTCGATAAAAAAAACCATTATTTTTTGAATAAAAAAAACACAAATATTTATTTTTTAAATTGTCTTCAGTTGTTACCTCCAGTTTGGTTTCCTGCTCTCGGGCATGTCTCTCCAGCATGTGTATTCTGTCAGAAGCCTCTTCTAATGCGGACGTTAGCGACTCCTTTTCATCCTGTGCATGCTGCAAACGTTTCTCAAGATCATGGCGTTTCTCTGTAGTGAGGTTCAACTCGGTTTTTATGGATTCCAGACTGTGCACGTGCTCCTGAAAGTGGGACAGAAATGTGTTGGAGCTTATTATTAGGAATATTTTGGCAACAATTGAAAAATATGGCTGCAACAACTTCTGAATTATTGCTGCTTTGTATAGTTTGGACTGTATAAGTAGTAAATGTATGTATAAATATAGAGATGCGAAGAGATAATAAGAAGAAGAGCTTGTGATAGATTTGTCTAGCTAATTTTTTTATGGCAGTTTGACAATTTCGTTACAGATTAGTTTAGGATGTTATGAACGAATCGATTTTATAATTATTGTAAAAGTTTGCGATTCGATTCGTGTAAGAAGTAGTATGTCGCATTTTTATGTCACACTTCTCTTTAAAAGCTTTTTCGAAAAGACAAATCTCATAAGCCTATCTGCCTATCCATTAACTTGATTGAATATGGATCAAAAGGTAAGTATGAAGGGAGTTGTATTAATACTAACAGCAAAGTCAGCCTTGAGATCCACCGAAGAATAACTCTTGAAATCAAGTGCTACTTAGGTTTGAGTAGGCGTATGAGTGAAGTTCTCTCTCGACAAACAAAGGCCGAATTCTACAAGTCATTCAGCTTCCCCGTCCTGCTAAATATATGGTCCAGAGGCATGGACGATGGCAACATCTGGTGAGTCAGAAAGATTTATTGACATTTGAGCATTGTCAACGGCGAATACCGCAGTCGATGAAACGATGAGCTATACGAGATATACGAAGGCATTGGCATAGTTCAGCGAATTAAGAGACAGCGGCTAGATCATGCCAACCGAATGGACGAAAACACTCCAGCTCTGAAAACATTCGACGTAGTACCGTATTTGTTCTTGAGAGGCTATAACAGTTTACTGCAACTGGCGTTTAATATATAATTCTGGTATTTTAATTGTGGATTAACATAAATAAAATGGCTTACAAGGTTTAATATGCTTACTAGTGATTGATGTCCTTGTTAGAAGAAATATTTGATTACAAAACACGGCAAGGTTTTAGGACCTGAAGATATAGGCTTTTAGAGGTTGCCTTGATCAGAATTGGAAGCAAATAGCTACTGAGATCCATTCTCGCATTATATGAACGCTACCTTTGCATGGGTATATTATTTACGAAGTGTGTGTCAAATATGTAACCTTTTCTTGTTCATACGACTGTTGTCTTATTCTATGTATTTAATTACTCGTCGTCGCTTACCTGCAAGCTGGTGTTCCTGTAATTGTACTGATCCTTAAGTTCCTGTATCTGCGACATTAATTTCAGTTCGGTGGCGTGCGCTTCCTGTATTTGCTCAGTGAGGCGCGTGTTCTGATGTGTCAACTCATCGATTAGTATAGTCTTCTCCTTTTCCGCCTGCCGTATTGCATTCTCCTGTGCCTGTAATTTATCTTTGAGTTCGTTGAGATCAGATTGCAGTTCGAGAACGCGTTGATCGCTCTCCTCTTCGGCAATGGCGAGCTTTTGACGCAAAACATGTTTTTCTTGTTCCAATTTCTGAAATAAAAAAGAATAAACGACATTTATATAAGAGATGCTGTGTGTTTGTTTTTGCAATATTCAATAAATTATAAAATAAGCAAGCATGTTAATAAATGAGTCATTGACAAGTGTGTCATTTAGCTGTCATTCGAACGTGGTGAGACAATGCCCCAAACGAGATGTGACTGTACGAGATGTGTCATGAAATTTTTGTTGCCTTAAGTGCAGAGTTACTGCTGGAAGATTGCAATTAATTATTACGATCTCATAGAAAATTATGTGTATATGTATAGGTTTATAATTAATTTGAAAATATATTCCAGTGTTTCGAACTTCACTTACAACATTCGGCCATGTCGGCGGGCCCTACAAAGCCTCTCTTTAATTCAAGTAATTTGAGTAAAAGTTCAGCCGTCTAACAATAGCGCTTACTATGGTTAGCGACTAAAGAAAAATATATTTATGTTCACTCGTATTTTTCATTTAATAACTTGCACTTGCTCATCTGCCGCACAAGGTTACCAACGCCATCAGCAGCACACATTTAATTATAAACAACTTGAAAAGCAACTGCGATTTTATCACATATACACATACCTGCATACGTACATATATACATTTATTTTTTGTCATGACATGATATGAGAATATTTGCATTTTTAATTTCATATATTACATATATTATATATAAGAAGTACGTAAGTATTTGTACAGTATGGCAGTGCTGACGAATTTTCGTGCACAAATAAGCGCGGCTTCAAATAGTGGAGCGGATATTCGTTTAAAAACGGAAATAATCATATTATTTTGACGCTTTGCAAAATATATTGATAAATTTGGCACATACCTACCATGTATGTAAATGTGAAGGTTTTTTATGTTTAATAATAAGTTTATTTTTCAGTGCGGCCAAAGATAAAGAGTAATTTTACGGAAATGTTTTCCATCGGAAATAGAAAATCTATTATTTTCACTGAATGAGAATAGGTAAGTTTTTTTGCTATTGTCCACAATCGGTAAGCACCTGTGAAGTGGCCAATTTGCGATGATTCGTCGGCTGATTGTTAAGCAACGCTCACCGATTTTTGAGTGACTTGCCTTTTCCTGCAAGTTCATCGGTTGTAGACTTTCGAGGAATTCCGCTACGGACAAACACCCATATAAGTCTTACTAATGAATAATGAAGCCAAATATTCATTAACTTTTGCCGCTCTGCTGGCTCAGTGCATGCTCACTTCTTTGATGGTTGAGGTTGAGGTTGAGGCCAGAATATTTGCTTCTAACAAGTAATGAAATCAGAGGTCATTTTTTCAATAGCCCTGTTTTGATAGATCACGCGTGAAACGTATCAAGCTTTCATGTTATTTTGGTTCAGTATTGTTAGGCAAATGATCATAGTAAGACTTACGAGCACGCCTGAACAAAGCTATGCTATTCAAACAACGGTTTGGTGTAGTTTGAGGACCGTTGGAATCATCGCTCAACTGTCAATAGCGACTGCATTAAGCTCGTGATCTCGGCGACATTTAGTTTCAAGAAGACGGCGCCATCTCTCATACATCGCATCAATCAATGAATTTATTGAGAGAATACTACGGTGAACAGATAATTTCACGTTTTGGGCCGGTCGATTGAGCACCAATTTTTCGTATGGAGATGTGTAAAGTCTAAAGTTTATTTGGACAATCCCGATTCGATTCAGGACTTGGATCAAAATATAACGCCTGTCTTTCACCAGTTTCCAGTCGAAATTCTCGACCGACTCATCGAAAATTGAACTCCATCGCCCATCTGAGACAAATTAAATGCCAACGAATGTTCTTTCAAATAGTAATAAATTTGATGTTTTCGAATTTTTTCTTTAAACAAGTAAACAAGGAATCTTGAAAGAGAACGCCCTTTGTTTCATTGAATAAAAGGCTAAACAATTCCTTACTTATTTTTTGAAACTACAAAACGACATAGCTTTTTTTTGGAGAATTGTAAATTCAAATCTATACAAAAATTGCTTACAATTAAAGTTGTCTAATTCCACGCTATTTCCTATTTAAATCTCTGCCCTTTCTTGCAGAATCACTTATATTTCGTTCGCTATTTTCCACTGTGTTGGTGTAAATAAAGTAACTTTGTATATGTCATACCAACAAAAGAAATGCTTAGAAACGAATTGTACCTTTAAGCCATGAGTGAAGCATTGTTTCCAACCAACCACTGAACAACTTTCAAAATATACATACGCAAAGGTATGGCAAATTACAAAAGCTGGCAAGGCGAAAGCAAATTCATTTTAACACAATACGAAACCAAACAACAAGCGCATCCTCAATTGTGGCGACTGACGTTTGTGCCTACTATCATAGGGCTTGAACATTTCATCAACGTTGAAGATCTTTTGATTTTATGCTATACAATTTGTATGAACTCACATTTTTGCAACAAATTTTTTGATTTTGTACAAAAATAGCTTATATTGAAACATTGTTTAAAAGTTAACTGTTATTCTGTCCCTTATAAGATATATAGAAACAACTTGGACTTATCTTTGGAAGTATTCGAAAGTTTCGAAAAAAGAACTTAAGGAAGTAAAAGCAGACTATAAACAAATTTCAAATCATTGTAAGAAAAAATCCATGCAAAAGGACTGAATCATCTAGATACAACTTTATAAAGTATACTTATATGAGAACTAAAAAGATTCAGTGAGAAAGTGTGAGTCACCTTTCGATGTAATTCCTAACGATAATATTCGGTACATCGCATATATGTATGTAGTTGCAGCGGTTTTACTTTAAAAGCTCAACACAAGAGTGTTGATTCGATCAACTCGGTCACCTAAGCAAATTTATTCTTGTCTGACTAGACTCCACTCAACATCAATAAATAATTTCAGAATTGTGCTGCGAAATTAATTTTTATTTTTGAAAAAATTGAATTTATTAATTATTTCACAGCAGAATTTTTGATTTCAATTGAGACGATCTACAAAACCTGTAAATGAAATGTTTGTCAATACAATTAACACTTGTCTTCTGAAATGAAAAAAATGCAATAAAAAAATCCAAACCTGTTTGAATGTCGCTGAAAATTGAAAGCTAGTTCCCATTTGAAATTATTTTTAAATCTAAGCTTAGTGAACAGAAAAAACTTTTACAAAAAAATATTAAAAATTAAAATAATTAGAGGGGGGGAGAGAGACAGGTGTAAAAAAAGGCGCATCCTGGTGACATCGATCCTGACTCTCCTGGTGGTCTGAAAAAAAATCAAAAGAAATTCCTAATCAGTAAGGATGCTGTTATACGGTTAGTCCCTACCTCAGGGAACACGATTTTTTTTTTTCGAAAAATGGCGACTGCCTGAAAATGAAACTCATTTTTCACGTTTTTTTTTTTGAAATTCCTGAATTTTTTTGAAATACTAAAAACAAAGATTTTGACACGAGGCTGGTAGGAACGATAAAGGAATATATAAAGAAGGTTCACAGAAAATTTCAAGTAAATCGGTTGTATAGAACTTGAGATAATGCCGGTACCGTGTGGAAAAAAGTAGTTTCGAGAAAAACGCGTTTAAAAAAGTGAGTCAGATTTCAGGCAGCCTAAGTAATTTATTAGTGCGCTAGGTACTGCGTCACTAAAGTAACTGTAGCTCTTAAAATAACTTTAATTTTTAAAAGTCCTTTGGAGCATATGTTCTTAAGGGTCTAAACTTTAAATATATGAAAAAAAGAATCGAATTTTTCAAAATTCTAGAGTGGAATACCCTCTTAAAAATAGCGTGGTCGCAAAACTGTTGAAGCTCCGGCAACACGCTGATAATTATACTTTTGCTACAGAGTATAATAGTTTTCTTCACCTAACAGTTGTGCGTATCACCTAAAACTAAGCGAGACAGATATGAGTTTATATACACATATATATATGTAAATATATATATATATATATATATATGCATAAGTGATCAGGATGATTGAGATCCGGGAGACTGTCTGTCTGCCCGTCCGTCCGTCTGTAAGCTGTAACTTGATTCAAAATGAGATATACTTGTAGTAATGAAAACAATATAAGAAAGAGTTCGTAGATGGAACCACTGCGACGCCCAGATGACGTCATTAAAGGAAAACCTATAAAGTGCCGTAATTAAGCAGTTAATTAAGAAACAAAACTGTAATTGGCCACGGAGGATTACAGTAGCAAGGGGCACCTTTTGGCAGAAATTTTTGAAAAAGTAGGAGTGGATCCGCCCTTAATAGGTTTAACGTAATTATCTCCTAAACCAATTAAGTTACAAAAGAAAAATTCTCTATGAGTCGTGCCTATTTTTCCCTTAGCTCACATATATACAACACAACGATATATCGGAGAATTGTAAGCTTTCTCAATGACAATGAGAGAGCGTGTTTTATTAATGACTTTGATTCTTATACGGGTGTACCTGAACTTAGCTGTTCCTTACTTGTACAATTTTAAAATAAATTTGAAATTGATTTTTAATCAACTCGTGAGTTCAGCTCTTGAATATTAATGACTAATTTAAAATGCGCTCGTATACATATGTGCTATAGCTATGAGTAGTTATGAATATCGAATAGTTGGCATGACACATTCACCTTCCGAACATAGTTAATGGAATGGACAGTTGATGGATATAAAGATACAGAAAATCTCCAAAAACTCAATAAAGAAATATATAAATAATAATAGCAAGATATAAATGTATATATACATACACATGTAAAGTATTGCTTTTAATGAGTAAAAAAATTACTTTTCGGCTATGCATGTTAGCAAATGAGCAATCAATTTTGCAAAGAGAAACTGCCAATGCGATTCAAGTGTGACTCAGAGCCAATCAATCAATCGTTGAAACGAAAATGTTGTTTTTTATGAACGTACATATAATATATATTATATATTTTTATTGGAGATATTTTTGTAAAATTATCGGAAAAATTACTTATGACTCTCTAAAAGTAATAATAATAAAATATGATTAAAAAAAACACTGTAATTGTAAATGCTGGGAGCCCAGTACATAAATATTTTAAATTATTCCATAAAAATATAATCAATCTTGTTTTTGTAATGGAAGGTCACAGGAAAACTGGTCCGGTCTGAATACAGTAACACTACAGTATATGAAACTCCTGTCTAGGTATACAAATTGTATCCTGTCACAAATCACCACTTTGAAAGATCAGTCGAAACTTCATATTTAAAATTTCTAGTTTCTTAAACTAAAATTTTTTGTTTTTTGAACGACACATATTCTACAAAAGTTTTACGGAGCTTGTCTGCACCTAAGGCACTGCCTTTAAAAATAATTCGAAAACATCTAGTCGGAGATTTTTAATAAATTCGGATTTGCTATAGACCCCTTTAGTTGTAAGTAAAAATCTATACCCAGATAATTATAGACTTGAAATTGAAGAGCATAATTTGAAATACGAAAGTCCAATTGCCGGTATAATTAAATATAAAAATATAAAAAAAATTTAGAAGGAGTATATAGTATATTTTAAGTAAAATTTCCTTAAAGTTATCGACAAAACAAAAACAAAATTTTTTTGTTAGAACATCCAACCCAAATATCTCAAATAACTAAAATTATCTAAAACAAAATAGAAGAGCATCTTATTAAAAGTAAAATCAATTAGTCAAAAGCTTACGAAGCGGTCGTTGAAAGCAGTTTGAAAATCGATCATCATTACTCTGTCTTTCAGGCCCTGTAGATAGCCTAGGTAAAGGGACGAATGAAGCATCATATTACAAATATAAGAATATACTCTGCTTCTTAATTACGATCGTAAATGTCACATCGTATTTACACGACTAGTAATTTCGTCTATCTTGAAACCAGTATAAATATCAGCCGCGATATCCAACGCAGAATACCTCTTGCCAACAGTTGTTACTTCGGACTAAGTAGGCAATTGAGAAGTAAAGTCCTATCTATGAACAAAAATCAAACTGTATAAGTCACTTTATACGACCAGGTGGTGATGGACCTGGCTTCGCTTTTGATTTCCAATTGGCGCCACATGGCAAAAAGGAGAAACTCGGCTATAACCGCATAAGGTGTGTCTACGCTTGTAAAGAAGAAGTAATTTTCTGCTTTTAAGATCGGAAATTATATAGGTACGTAATTCGGAATGAGCTGCAAAGCGTTAATGCGACAATTGGTTAAGAGTATTGTAACTTGAGCTCAGAGTTTACTTCATATTAAAGGGAGAATACTATCTAATAGTATATTCCATAAATTTGAAGAAGTGAAATCGCAAATAGTTGTTTTAATTGTCGTACTTCAAAAATGATACACATAATGTATTTAATTAAAAAAAATATATATATTTGGAGCATAATACAAGTATTAATTAAATTTATATATAAGTTATACCAGATCTGTTCATATATCGTAAAATACTAAGGCTCAGGACATACATATGTATCTCTCTCCATGCAAAAGCATTTCCTGTTTGTAAGTGAATCAATTCAGCTTTGGCTAAGGTAGAAAAAGGCAAAAAGGCAACGAGTATAAGCTCACGAGCTTCTAAGAGGCTCTTAACTACGTTGAGTGCGTTCCTATGGAAACTGCGAAGTGCATGCTCTTGTACTCGTACACCTGAGAGCTTGTGTTGCAGGCAAGCAACAATTGTGAAACGGAAGCGGCTTTTGTATGAACACATGGATATTTGTGTGTGCATGTGCTTCTTTGAGTATACACAGAATCTCAGAGATGCTGCTGAAACGCTAAAAATTAAATTATAAATCATTTTCGCCAAGAAAATTGTGGCACGCACTCAATGCAAATGCGAATAAGTTAACTGTTAGTCACGCGGCAAGCGGCAACTATGTTTTAACAACGACAAGCGCTCTATCAGTAATGCAGGCAACTGCTTTGTTGTTGTCATTGTGAAAACCGTAAACCGCGCTGTGACGAGCAAAATTAAAAGCGTAACAATTGCTGCGATTTGCATGACAAGGAAAAATGCGCAACAACAACAACTTCAGCAGCAGCAAAAACTAAATTGCTTTGCGTCCATAGTCTCTGTCGTAGTGAGTGGCAGCAAAAGAATCATAGCATGGCACCACAATGGCATAGGACCTGTCTCTTATACACATCTAGATGTGTATAAGAGACAGACCGTAAACCGCGCTGTGACGAGCAAAATTAAAAGCGTAACAATTGCTGCGATTTGCATGACAAGGAAAAATGCGCAACAACAACAACTTCAGCAGCAGCAAAAACTAAATTGCTTTGCGTCCATAGTCTCTGTCGTAGTGAGTGGCAGCAAAAGAATCATAGCATGGCACCACAATGGCATAGGACTGCGCAACAGACAATAAATATTAGCAAAGAAAAAATTCAAACGAGAAAAAACAAAAACAACAAGTGAAACCACGGCGTAAAAGCGACAGCTTAAAGGCATTTGATTGAGCAAGCAACAACTGTCTAACGAAGTCAGTGCCAGTGCTGGCCTCTGGGACTTTCTCTGTTGCCATTTCACGCTCAATGAAGCGACTTGATGATTCTGCCGGCGCGTCTGCGCATTGCGCACCTACGGAAGTGCGCCACTCAGCAGCAGTTGCTCCATACATATATGGTATAAGTATGTATGAATTGGCACAAAGGGTCGCTAGCCAGCACTAATTTTCCTTTTCTTTTGCAGCGCAGAACACAAGGCACAAAAAGCAGAAACAAATGGAGAAAATCACGCGTACACGTTGCTGCAGCAAATGCGCTTAACAACACGTGCAATGCATCAGCTCACACTTGTGGCATTGTGGCATGCTGCGCCAATAGAGCAACTAAAATGCCAGCAAGTGTTGGCTGTTTGTTGTTGTTGGCCACTGCTTTGCGTGTAAGCGCGCCTTATTCATCACTTTTGGCTCATCTTTTTTACGCCTTTTTCAACACCTTAACATTCATAGTTTCTGTTTTTTTTTTGTTTTTGCACTTCATTTTTATGTCAGTTGTCTGCTGCTCTGTGCTTGCTACTGCGCATGCGTAATTGACTTTGTGGTGTGTGTGTGCGCTTAGCCGCCGCTCTTTGACGGCTTTGAAATGTTTTCTTTAAAATTATAAATCGCCACTGCTGTCAGCTTTTTCTACATTTTAAGTGCTGTTACATCGTTTTGTTTACTTGCTGTGCTAATTGCTGTTGTTGCTTCTTTGCATTTGCTGCTCGTAATAACCAAAACGAGTTGCCGATGTTGCATATTTTTGTTTCTGGAGGCAGTATTTGCAGTTTTGTAAGAGCTGTCATAGCTTCAAAAATAGTTTAATGAAATGTTAAATAAATGCAGTTGCATAATTTCAAATAGGCGCGCATTAGCCCAAGTATATTTTAACAAAATTGAAAAATAAAATAAAAAACGGTAATTTCGGTTGCATTGAAACCATAATAGCCTTCAGGTGTGCATTTCTTGTAACAAAGAGGGTATAAAAAGAACTTTACCATGATTTCGATCGACCAGTTTGTGTGGCAGCTATAAGCTACATTGGTCCCATCAGAAGGATTTGAGAATTTGTTAGGAGATGGTAGTGTTGCCTTGGGCAATAACCTATGTTAAGATGAAGATATCTTGTCAAATAAAAAAGTCATCCATAGTCATCCATAGTCAGTTTGTTACCATATAATCAGAGGCGGATCCACACAGTTTTCCCCACCCCAAAAGTTAAAAGTTATACATTATTTCCGTCATAAGTGACACACCGCGAAGAAAATGACTTTTGTGAGTGGCAGGAGCTTGTATCGTTAGTCGACTGTCAGTTTTATAGAATTTTTCATCTGGTAGATTGGAACTAAAGATTTACTGTACATACATGCAGACTGAGGGCGTATCAAAGACAACATTCTTTAGAAATAGTGGTCAGATATTGCGAATGATGAGTTATGATTTTTTAATTTGAACCAAAGAAAACCGAAATACAATAGCTGTTGGGAATGTAACTCACTTCAAGCAATATATCTCCCACATACATACATGAGTTTGTATATAAGGGCGCGAAAGTAAAAAGCCGAGGTGTTAACAAAAATCCTTTAATAATTGAATAAAAGGCACATTTCTTATTTTCTGCATGCCTTTAATTGTAGGCTTAATTAAAAAGTCTAATTGTTCAACACTTGCACTACCGCTTACTCCACATACACTTACATTCGTACATACCTACTTATAAGTGGGCAAGTGTGTGGGTATGAAAATAACACCGGCATTAAGCGTGCAACCGCGTAATAATTTTTCGCGTAACAAAGAGTATGCCCGGACCTAATCGCCATCGTCCATCGCTACTTTGCGGTATTATTTGGCGTTTACTTGGATGATATTATGAAATTGGTTTTTGTATTTTTACACGTTTTTCTTTACATTTTCGCATTATTTGTGTAAATCGCACTATTAACGGTATTGTTTTTCGTTTTTCTGTTTTGTTTTGCTTTCAATGGTGGCGTTGCGATGTGTGTCTGGCGGCTGGTCACTCACCGGTGAATTAATGTATTGTGGGGTGTTCGGTATTAGGCGCCGACGCATCGCATGCGTGTACATACATATGTATATACATATGTGCTTTTAGCGAGTTTGATGTACACGTGTTTGAGGGTGGATCTAAAAACTCAATAGTTAAACAAGGTCTAAGTTAGATGAATATGTCACGAAGTGTAAAAATGCGTGTGCATACTTTGTAGAGTAACTCTCAAGAAGATATCATTAATTTCTTTCAAAAATCTTGCACTGAAGCATCGATATTTTGCACTCTACCACTGACGTATCAGTTATTAATAACTGATCTGTTGAAGATCGTTGAGGCCAGAGGGACTCGAATAGAATTCGTGACTGTCCAAAAGAGACTGCTTTGGATCGGAGCATCAACAAAATCTATAAAACATTTTGTATGACCGTAAAACGAGGTTTATGGGGATAGTTAGAACTGAAGCCCTCTGTTAAGTGAGCCGGCAATAGAGACATGCACCGTGGCTCAAAGCAATGAAGAGATGTGTATGTATATATTGACGGAATTGAGCATTGAGTTGCTTAAATATCCACTGAAATCTTTGGATTTAGTTTCCAGTGACTTTATAGATTTTAAGATAATAGTTGTTGGAAAGAAATCGCCGACTTCAAGCCCAGTGAAAAAATGGAATTGGTGTATCGCTCTCTTGTATTGAATAATAGAAACGATACGAACTAACAGTCAACTGTTATTATATTAAATTTCCTTCTCAGGAGAGTGTTTATGTCATATTATGCATAAATAAAAGTAGCTGAATAGAAGAGCTTTTTTAAAACTTATGTCAAAATTATCCCAAATTTTATTCGAAGATATCACACAGTTACCTTTAATTTTCGGAGTTTTCATAGCGTAATGTAGATTTATGACTTCTATGCAACATATCTAAGCCCTACCTAAACGGCACCAAATTATTTCAAATGTTGATTCTTACACCATGCATTTACTTTAAAATGCCACCCTAATGCATGTACATACATCTGAACTTCGCTGCGAAGGAGTTGGCGTTAGCCATCAGTGACTAACAGTGAAAACAATTGTAATAATTCACTGTGGCAGCAATGTGCGGCAGAAGCGATAAATCGTAATGCACTTCAACGAGTTTTTTTTTTTTTTTGTAATTTTTCTTCTTTTACAATTGTAAGCAACAATAATGGCCTTTTCAGGCAGTTCTGCATTGAAGTAATTATTTAATTTCAATTATTTCAATGTTTTTCCTAACCTACACAGAAAAAATGAACCAAAACCTCGTATTTAACAAATATGTATATACTTTTGCAAATAATTTTATGTTTAATAAAAAAAAAAACTTTTGTTAGTGGGCAAGTAAAGCGGCGGCTTGGCTTCATTGCGCCTTGGACGCCATGGAAAGTGTATTTTCAGTATGTGAAAATTTTCACAATTATACGAGAAATCGCAAAATTTATTGCCAATTACTGCAACATCACCAACAGGTGCACATATTTAAAAATATGTGTGAAAATATGCACATTCACACACGCACACAGACGCAGCGCTTTTGCTTTCATACTCTCGTACGGGCGGCAAGTGTTGCCGGTTAATGCGCTAATTTTGTAAAATTTATGCAATTTCGCAAAAGAAATTATAATGAGTGAAGCAGAAAAATTATCATAAGTTAATAATATACAAACACACGCACTTGAGACGTTGTTAAATAGGTATCATACACACATGTCAATATATGTATATTAGTGTGCATGTGTGCGCATTTCTGTAGATTAAAATTCCAGAGAATTGAATTAGTTTTAATTGAATAAGAAAGTGGGTTAACCAAATAAATTGTTTATCCACCAATCTCTGGTAAATACTTTAATAATATGACCGTGTGTGTCTAGGTATGTATTGTGAAAATACATTAGATCTGCAATATTGTCATTTTATGCAAGGATTTAAAATATTATTTTTAATAATAAATGGCATGTGTAAGTACTTATATTTGTTTATCTGATATATTATATAAAATTCCTCTTAGATATCGTCCTTCTTGATGTGGTGAGACATACAAGTTTTGGACTGTGTCAGTACGGTTGAAATTTTAACTTTATGTGAAGATGATTCAGAAATTTTACACGGCCCAACAAAAAGGTATAAACTTGTTTCGATTGAGTTTGGCACTTAACTGGCGTGCCTGGAACGTTTGATACTTAATTTGCAAGTTTTGCGAAAATAATTTGCGAAAGAAATGTAAAACAATTCAGCATTCATAAAATTGTCCTTTCCTCCACTGTTACGCAGTTATTTTACGTATCTGGTTCTTTGTATATGATTTTCTTTCTTTTCTGGATATGAACAAAAGAATTCGTTTGATTACAATGTACCATTGTGGGAAGGAAATAGTAAGTCTTTTTGACTTAAATTTCGCGGGAAAACCCATTCGTCAAAATTTATTTTATTTTTTATTTTTTATTTTATTTTATAAAAGTTTACATAACAATGAAATTATTACATAAACTAAAGATAACGCAGCGCTAGCGTCGGAGGCTTTCGGCTGGCATGTTGACTAGGGCGGTATCAAATGCGTCGGAGTAGGTCGGTATCTCTAAGGAAATTGTATATCCTGCTAATATTATTAT